>NW_006768815.1:449495-463097 GCF_000204055.1 Melampsora larici-populina 98AG31
TCGAGTATCCGACGGAGACTAAATGGTTTTCGAGTGTGTTTGACAGGTTTAGTACGGTAAACGTGGACTTGTCCAAAATCAAGGAAAAGTCAGAAAGAGAAGAAATCCAAAAAAATTAGCTATTACTTTTTCTAAAATGAATGGCACCCCTGGCCCGAGAAAAAAAAAGTTTCCAGTTGCCGCAGTTGCCGCAGCCAGTGCTGTAGACCAACTGATGCATTCAGATCAGCTAGCTGACGCGGCCTGCTCATGAGCACTGTAATGTGCAATCCCTCACCGATCTTCCTCAGTCTCACCTGCGATGGGCTTTCAACGTTATTCAGCAGATGTCAAAGTTCTTGCCGTTCGTTGGCGACTAGAAGGTGAATCTTGCTCCACAATCCGCCAGCGCCTTCGACGGGCTATCTCAAAACGCTCATTCAGCCGATGGACACAGCTTTATCATCGCACTCGAGCAGTAATCCGGGACCCTGCTGAGTATGAGAAACGCGGTCGAAAGCGGTTTCTGAATCGAGCGGACCGTCAGTTCATGGAAACTCTAGTCCAAGAACAACCATCCTTGTTCTTGGACGAGATCCGTGAACAGCTCTATGACAAGCATGGCAAAATGCCTTCAATCAGTACGACTCATCTAGAACTTCAAAATCGCCTGTTCATCAGTTTGAAGAAAGCTCAAGTAAGCAATGTTCGAAAGAGCTTGGTAGCAAAATATCAATGGATTGATAAAATGATGGGCTTTCCAGCCAACTTTTTGGTATTCACCGGTGAGGAGCTTTTTGTGTTCTCAATTTTCTCGCACTTTCTCAATGACTTGACACTCTCTGATTGTTTCACTTCACTATTGGACAGATGAGAGTGCCATATGTGGACGTGATCTCCTTTGCATCCGTCAGCGAGCCAAACTTGGTGCTCGAACGACTCGCAAAGTACCAAGACTCCATCGGGGTAGGTATTCTGTCCTCCCAGCAATTGGTTACCACGACCTCCTGGCTCTCTCTGTGCTGGACGGTCCGGTCAATCGAAAGCGCTTTGAAGCCTTCCTAAAATACAAACTTGTACGTATGTAGATTCTTTGGATGATCTTTTTGATGACATTACTGATTCCCAAAGTAATTCATTAGCTACCCCGAATGAATCGCTGCCCTGGCCCTAACAGTGTCCTGGTTCTGGACAACGCATCTATTCATCATGGAGGACAAATTGCTGCTCTTTGTCAACAAAAAGGTACGTTGTTTTTCTTATTCAGCTTTGAATAGCTTGATTGTCTCCAATATCAGTGACTAATCTACACCTGCTCTGCAGGTATCCTTCTGCGATACCTACCTGCTTATTGCCCCGAACTGAATCCGATTGAGCTAGGGTTTTGTTGCTTGAAGACCAAACTGCGAAGGACTCAGGCGTTGACGGTCACTATCGATCCTGTGAGAACAATTGAAAGAGTAGCTGACGATCTTTTTGTAGACAAACTATTAGAGCCAATTTATCACCGATGTGGCTATACCATGACTGATGACGAGGATGGTGATGTGGATGATGAGAATCTGGATCTTGACTTTTGATATCTGTATTTTCTCATCTCATGTCCGATGTCTTTTCTTTCTACCCGCTTATTTGACAAGTTTTGATCAAGTTATTTTAAAAAATGATAGTTGTTTTTTGGTTTCCTAATCCTGACCAAGTGTTTTAAGACAAGAAGGCAGAGTCAATTGATTCACTATTGAAATGAAATATTGGGTTTTTAAGTTGATCAAGTTTTTGAGTTGATCAAGTTGCAAAGCAAGTATTCAAGAAGTGACCAATCAAGATTCTTCATCTCATCTTGATCGGTCACTTTAGTTTTTAAGTCGATCAAGTTGCAAAGCAACTTTTTAAGAAGTGACCAATTGAGATTCTTCATCTCATCTTGATCGGTCACTTTTTATCTCGAGCGGTCACGGTCACTTTAGTTTTTAAGTCGATCAAGTTGCAAAGCAACTTTTTAAGAAGTGACCAATCAAGATCACTTTTTATCTTGATCGGTCACTTTGATGATCGATAATTCAACCTTTCTATCTTGGTCAATCTGACTCAGATAGGTTACTATGGCTAACACAGCATTTTTCATTACAAGAAACCAACTCGAACCAAATTTAGGAGGAAGGATCTTTGAACAATATATGTACAAAGGGGTGGTGATTGAGACATTGGCGCTCACAACAAATCATAAGATATGTAGTAAAATAATCAAATTTGAAAAAGATCAGAATGGTTCCTTTGATCAATCTGGTAATTAGAGGCCTTGTCTAACTTTTTTGGCCTCGGTTCTTTTGTGGATCTGAGATTCTCTATATTTAATAGCATTGTTGTAGACCATTGTAGCAGTGATATTAGGAAGTCCTTTGTTAAGAAGATCTTGTCGTGATAACTCTTTTTCATTGATTAGTCGGTAGTCTGTGACCAACAATTCCTCAAGGATCCGCTTGATGTTGTTTGTCTTTTCAGCGGAGAACTTGCAGAATTCAAGGAATCCGTTGATCCCGGTTTCGCTGGAAGGATCATCGGCAAGAGGAGGCGAAGGTGAGAGTGCTCGTTGGGCTTCGGGACTGGCTGGTCGTTTTGCTGGCTGAGGTGTCATTGGATTATTTGGTTCTTGCTCGTGACCTGGAGGCTTAGTAGGGGACCGACTAGCTTCGATGGCGGCAACCATTCCCACAAGTAGCTCAGTAAACCCGGCAGGATTAAAGGGGGCAGACGATGACGATGGTTGAGGGGAGTCATGCTGTTTTGCTGAGGTCTTTGTGAGATCATACTTGAAATGAGCCGGTGGGGTAGTGAGGCTAACCTCATCATCGTACTAGAGTTTAACGTTCAATTGTTCACAATCAATACACTATAATTGAATTGAAAGACAGTCTGGACTTACACGGTGTTTGGCCCACTCTTTAGCCTTTTTCGATGTCAAGGCGAAATACCAAGTTGAATCCGTTGGGTCAATGATCGGAGGGTATGTCTTATTGTACTTCTTGTTCATTTCATGTTTTTCAAAGAGTTTGTTTGCAAAAGCCGTTACAGCATCATTTTGAGAGTTCATTGAGCTGTCTGAATCACCGTTCTGGATGTGGAGATGATGTAAGCATCCAAAGAGAGAACGTTGGAGAATGAAGATGGTTACAGACTCACCTCAGGATCAGATTCAAAGTTATCTGATGGCCTCAATGCCTGACGCTTTTCCTGTTGTTCGGCATGCGCTATCACAGCATCAGTTTGGGCAGCCTGCAAGGTAAGGATGTCAGCTGCATCAAATCCAGGGATAAATTGGACACTGTACTCACCGCCTCGGCTCGTGCCTTGAGCTTGCTCGGATGCGGAGCTACAAATGAAATCCCAGCCTTATTTTTAGGATAACTTGCATGTGCCTCTTCAACCCACGATTGAAAATTGCTGTGATCTAACACTTTGCGGTTCCTGTTTGTCTTTGGAAAGCTGTGGTTTGAAGCAATGTATAGAGTCCAAACCCCCCCACTCTCCTCATCGAAAATTACCTTGTTGAGTACAGACTTGATGTGCGCCCCTGTGTTGTCACTTTTGGCAAGTTCAGCGCATTTTAACTTGAGTTCATCTAAATTGAAATTGTTTGAATCCCATTCAATCGTACAGTTGGAGCAGGTGATTTGGTGAAACCCAGACTTGTTTTGCTTGTTGGGCACGTAGAAATCGCAGTTAAAGTTGAACTTGAAGGGGCCATCTTCATCTTCTGCTGCACGATTTTCAGAGTTGCCCTTGGTCTTTGAAGCACAATTGACCTTTGAAATTTTGAGGCGAGTCAGTCTAGATATAAGAAAAAAGAATAGATACAGAAAGTGAGACATACCCCATTAGTCAAATCTGCTAAGACTTCTGGTCCAGATGATTCAGATCTAGAAGACAATCTTTTGTTCTTGTTGGTTTGGCTGATACCGAGAAAGATTGGATCCAGATGTTGGTTTTCGCTCATGGTTGATTTTGATTGTACAAAGAACAAGAGCTAGAGAAGGAAATTCAAATCAGGAGTGATGGATCATTCTCAAGCAAAAAAAAATTCATCACAGAAGCTGCGGTGACTGCGGCAACTGCGGCAACTGGAAACTTTTTTTTTCTCGGGCCAGGGGTGCCATTCATTTTAGAAAAAGTAATAATAGCCAATTCTGGAAATCGACTTAGAAAGCGATTTTTATAAGCATTCTGTACATTACAGAATGCTTGTAAATAGTTAAACAAACGCATATCACATTCTGTGATTTCTACTCTTTGTAAAATGCGATTTTTGACCAAAAATTGCTTAAACAAACGCGCTCTTAGGTTTCACCAAGTTTCACTTTTTCTTTTTCAAAACGGAGCAACAAGAAATATCGGAATGGCTGTAAGAGAAAAATTGTAGCATTCTTTTGGATTATATTTACAATAATCAAATTCTTGTAGAAATAAATGATCAATTTAACTTTTCTTCTTTATAAAAACCAAATTTTGATCTTGGAATCCAGATTTCAATTCATCATCATAATCTTGATCTTTGACCTTTCATTTTTCATCTTTCATTATTCATCCTTTCAAATTAGAGCTGGGAATAATAAAAATACAAAATCATTTGAAGGCATGATGAAAAAAGAAGTTTGAGTAAAGAACTCATTTCTGCACATTTCTTTTTTTTTTGGCTTTTTTACACATTATTATTTTGTTTTCAAATCCAACATATAAACTATTAATCTTTGTATGAATCTCATAGTAAAGCCATGTGTAGGAGAGTTGATGAGGCTTCCACTGTTGAATGTCATCAAAGGGGGTAAAAATCTTATCTCGCAATCTAAAATCGTGTCATCTTTCTTGCGCAAAGCCTTAATCGAGTCCAACAATCCAACTATGGATGGTTATGTGCGCTTTCTAGTGTCTGTAAAAGGTACCCAAGGCACCAAGTGAGCATGACCGGCACTTGGAGTGGAAGCTCTTCATGACTGAGTCATGCCTGACGAGAATAGGCCTCGCCAGTATTGATGCTTCATTGCCCTCGTGCTTCAGCAAGACTTTACACCAGCTCGCGCTCCTCAGATGCTCTTGAGTCAGCGTATATAAATTAGCTCCGAGTCCTATAGATCTTCAGAAATTTCACCTGACTCTGCTTCCTACTGGCCCACCATTCCATCAAGACAATTGCCTCCGCCGAGTGCTTCCCTCACTTCAATCAAAGATTTTATATCCCGTATCAAAACCGAGAGATTACGAAATTGTTGTATACTTTACGATCTTACTGAGAGGATGAAAAACTTTCTACAAATAATGTTGCACTCTCTAACTCTAGTTCGCACGTTAAGTTACAACCACGAAACATCTTGAATATCTTGAAGAATTTCGGCTTACTTGCTGTTCTTAGATCCTTTCAAGTTGAGCTATTCGTGATCTTATTGCAAGCTGTAAATTCAATCAATTTAGTTGAAGATGTAGTCTACTTCGATGCTTTGAATATCTTACAATCTTATCAAGTCCATTCGACTTGATATGTTCTATTTAGAACACAGGCAAATGATCAGGTTGTCAATATGTTTGAGAAATTCGATTGTAGAATCAATTTTTGATGTTGGATTGCTTACAAAATTTTTGATTGAACAAAGAGTACTTTTAATGTACAGTTCATTGAGACTCGAGTTTCTCAATTTTATTCCCTCACGATGATATCAATTGATAACTTAAGCTTGTGAATTGTAGGACAGCCGATTTCAGAGCATTCAATCAGTTTTGTCACCGTTTTTGCCGGTTTGAAAGAGGAGAGCAGTGGACTTACTCACTTGAACGACAGAAGAAGTGATGGTTGAAAACCCGATTCAAGGAAAGACAGATATACACTTCGCCGATCTAGTCATAAATATTGCAATATGTCAGCACCATCTTAACCCGGAAGGTAGAATGTGAGATTTAATTCCAGCTATCACCTCATCATTGTTGTTTGTGACAGATCACTTACGAAGAGATGCTTCTGAAAATGAAGTGAGTTGAGGATAATGTTCAAATGAGCCTGTGGTCAGATACATGTCATCGCAGAGTCTTCGGATAAGCCTTTTCCATGGCGGAGCTTGTCTCGTGTTTTTCTTTATACTGTAGAGGGACTTACTAGGAGAAATCAAAAGAGTTGTTGAACTGATTATGTAATTCAATCAATGGCACCATAGCTTTCTTCGGAGTCATTCAATCCATCTTATTAGGGCAAGATTTGGACTGCATCAGCTTGCACTTTAGTGAAGAGGCATGATGTTGCCTATAAGGTTGGGATCAGCCTTTAATCTTAGCGCGAGTTTTTTGAAGCTGCTTCCACTTAACAGAAAAGGACAATTAACAAAACTTTAGGAATTTCCTCAAAGGTTGTTGTATACTAAGAGCCGCAATGAATGATTGGCAATAGTGTCCAAACATACAGAGAAAAGCAGGTTTGTTAGCATACAGTACCATCACGGAGCGAAGTTGGGGCTAAGAAATAAAACATTACAATACATTTCAAATACAATCATCCTAAGTATCTGATAAAATTTCTTGTAAATGTCACGTGTGGATCAGCTTTGAAGCTGTATGTATAGGATATAAATATCTTACCTTTTGCTGATCGCTGTTCCTCTTCATCCTGACTCTCTACCACCACCACACCAACCACCACACCAACATACCATTTCATAAAAACCTTTACTATTTCCTGAATTCTTCCCACTTCTCTTCCATTTCTCTTTCATCATGAATCTCCCCAAGTTAACTTTTAAAAAGATCTTTGGTCCTCGTTTTCAAAAAACACTCTTTGTTTACTTCCCGTTGAACTTCTTCTTTGTTATCTTTTTGATTTGTGGCGCTCACAAGATCTCTCGTTTCAAAGTTCCAGAGTCGTTCATCCTTAAACTCATTGCTAAAAAGTTGTACATCATTCTTCCTTGGGCTTATTTCTATTCTCATATTCTTTACTCTCGCCACGACACTCTTCTAAAGAAGCGTTCGACTATTCCTGAGAAAGATATCGAACTCGGTCCAGTAGCTCCTCTTCCAAAACCTCTCAATGCTCCAATCCCCCTTCCAGACGAATTTGTTGAAATTGATCTAGGTATGTTATCTTTCCTACAGTTCTTCCTTCTCATGATTTTATAAACCAGTCTAACAAACTCTTCCTGAATTGACAATTGCTTCTAGGTGAAGGTCCCTCAAACTGCGGTCTTCCCGGTCCTCCTCGACCTTTTTTGACGTGTGAAGTTTGAAGAGCTCAACTTGATTTCATCTCGGTATGTTATCTCTGCCTTCATTTGTCATCTATTCATCTTTTCTGAGCGCGAATCCATTATGTATCTTGATTTATCTAATCATTTTGACTCTTCCCAATTCTCTTGTGACTTGGCAGGCGACATGTTCCTCAATCGATCTCCTTATCTCAAAGTCTTTTTTGTGACCATTCCATTCTCTCGTTTGAAATGTGTTCTTCTTGTTATTGTTTTGCGATGATGAGTAGGAGTTTACTTTTTGAATATTCGTATCGAGTCGTTGCCAATATTTGAATCAATTAGTACTTTGAATACCCTCACTCTGAGCTCCTTTACTTCTATTCTTCAATCAAATTTGTAATCAAAAGATATATCAACATCTCTTTTCAAATGTTTCGAAGTGGCAGAATGAGTAGGGATTCAAAGATACCAAAGTAGCAGCTCGCTTCCCTTCCTTAGACCAACAAAACTTTTGATCTTCCTCCGCCTTTCCCAAAGACCTTGCCATTTTCCCTTTGACCAAATTAACTAAAGCTTTTTCTAATTTGATATACTTTGAACTAGTGTTAAAGAGATGTAAAAGGGAGTCAAATTTGGTCTTGAATTCAAGAGAATCAATCAAGTGGACCAATGTTCTAAAACATAAAAACCTAAGTTCAGCTGAAAAGATTGTAACCGAACATGTTGCTAAACAATCTATGAGTTTAAAGTTTTGACTATCTAGAAGAACAGAAGATGAGAGGATTATAAATATCCCAGCTTGAATCATATTGGTATCAGAGTCCTCGAGTGCTTCTATTAAAACTTCTTCATCAATGTGAATTGAAGAATCAATTGATCCAGTCTCTTCCCATTGATTAAATTGGTTCATCGCATAGATCAAAAACCGACTCGATCTGAGTATCTTCTTTAATTCTTCTTCATCACCGAAACAATCAATCAAAAGCTCTTTTGTAACTTCTATTTCCTTCTCGAGTTCACCTGACTCAAAACCTTGATCAAAACCAAAGTTCAAACCAAATTCTCCTAATAAATTACAAATCATCTTAGACTCTTGTTCATCTATGATTTCAATCTTTTCCCTTTTTTCCTTATCTAAATTTATGATTCTTTCTAAACTGCTATTCCAACGTGAATACTTTTTCATAAAACATATTCTACCTGATGAAATTATCTTTTTATCGCATATAACTGAATGAATAGAATAGAGTATAAAAGTTATAATGTGTAATTTGAGTGATGGATTTGAGTCGTAGATTAATAAAGATTGATCGAGTAATAATTTCAAGTGTTGATAAGGTGATGAACAAGTTGGAAAGTTCTTGAATAGTTCGATTGTAGTTTTCGAATACGTTTGAAAAAAAGATATCGGCTTTTTAGAGGTTTTGAGGATCCGAATAAGGACTATTGATTCGAACAACAAGAAAACATCAATATGTGCGTTGGATTGAAATGAGAGTAAGAAAACTCATAAACTGAACAATTGAAAGGATTTCAACCATAACCAGTATAAATCCAGAACCAATCAAAGGTTGTGAGAATCCTTGAATACTATCATGATCTTCTTCTGAAAATTTATCCTGACGACAAATAGTAGAGATCGTTCCAGTCATACTCAAAAAGACTTCACGTGAATTTCCAAATCTTGAGAAAGTTTTCAATAATTCCATGACAGGATCAGAATTCGATTTGTTTACACCATCTTCTGTAGGGTTTGGTATATTACTACTATAAACTAAATGAATCAGTTTATTAGGTAGATCGTGTGAAAGTTGGTCCTAGAAATCAAGAATTGAAGGTTTTCAGACAGCGGTCAATAACGTGTTAGAGAACAAAGCATTGAGTGATGATAGATAAACTCACAAAGAAATTCACGATAGATGTTTCCTCTAATCGATGTTCGAGTTCTTGTATTAATGATTGAAGTAGTTTAGGATTCGATATCAATAAGTCTTCCAATTGGTTCAATAGGCCCAGTGGTTCTTGCAATATTTTTGAAATGTCCTTCTGTACTTCTATTGTAGTGTTCGAACAGGTTGATGGTGTTGGCTCGGTTTTGGATGTTGATTGTGATGGTACTCTTAATGATCCTATAATCCTGGATCGAAACCTCAAACAGCGAGTTTAGCGGAAGCTTTCGGGAAAACCTAGATTGACCCCTTCCAAGGGAATCAAATGATCAAGAGGGGTCCAGTGGATCCATCATCCAACCACCTAGAGAAAGTACTATCCAAAACTTGAGCATGCGCTAAATGGCACAGAAGCTAATGTATTCGAAGCTTTTGAAACCACCAACCAGCATTGTTGGAAGAAACCGCCTAGGTTGCAAGCGATGGAAGAAGCCAGTTTGCTTTTCAAGGTACGCTCGCAGTCCATCTTGAAGCAGACTACATAATGAGAGTGACATATCTCCAAACTGTGATGTCACTCATATTGCCCAAGAATCTTCTTCTTGACAGGAGCTAGATGCCTCTAGTCTTGTCTTCTGGTTGTATGATCCTAAAATTTTGTCAATAAATCAAGACTTTGACCATGATTGATTCGCAGTCCACGGATTTCAAACCCTTGGCTATCAAACATTTCGTCGGCAGCTCTTTTGGTACAACGTTTTTAGAAATCCGGTTGAACAAAGTAAGTCTCCAGTCTTTTTTTGTTCTGGCGTCAAAAATGTTTTTGAACAAACGTTAGATGAAGCTTCCGCCAATCTAAAATCTGCTTTGATGCCTCAAAGACGTCTTGCGGGTCATTTTTCGATCTTTAGACACACAAAATGACAATCTAAACTCTAGAGAGTCCTTCCCACATCACTCAGCAATTGGGGATTAGATGTCCTTCGGATTGCTCTAGATCATTCTGATATCGAGTGGCGAGATGCCCTGAATTTTTGATATTAGATACATGCAGTCTGTACAAATATTTTTTATGTCTGAGCTACTTCCGAAGGGTGCAATGGTAGAAAGACATATTTTTAGTGGCATCTCCATAAAGGGATTGAGCGTGCAAGTCATGCTCGAGAGAGGGACTATTCTCCGTACGAAATTCGATCTCGAAGCCATGATGTGATCAACAGTTTTTAGTTGATCAAGCCAATCTTGGGATGTCATTGCTTTGCAGATTGCATCCAAGAAGAGTGCGTGTGCTCGCTCCTTCCAATCAAAGCTTGAAGCATTAGTTCTATCCTTCGGTAGTGCGACTAAACACATTATTCAACACGTATGCAACTAGAGCGCGTAATATACATTTCAGGAGAAAAGCGTACGTAGAAGAGTTAAGTCGCCTGACAATCGGTCTCTGGGAAGCACAAAACCCGTTTTTACCCTTAGGGCAGCGGGTGTGTTGCTCCAGCTATAGTCAGGTCGAATGCAAGTCAGATCGCTTTGGTAGTGAGACGTCAAGCTTTGGATGTGGATAATCGTTGGCTTTCTGGAAATTCAAAAGCGATTGGAAGTGCAATACAAAACATCCGTTGGACTCTGAGCCCTTGGCGCCACGAGATGGCACATCAACATTTGGTTACAGACCTTTTGCTTCGAATATGGTGAGATAGATATGTAGGTAGCATGAAAAGTGTGAGCTGATGAGAATTTTGCGATCACTACAAATGGGACAAATCGTTCTTCAAGCCGACCGAAGACTTGAATGTCAGTGTGGCTAATATTTGAGGGTATCGGGGGTTTATGCCTTTTTTGACCCAAAATTTACACCTCTTCCTGTATCCCAATTCCCAAGTTCCAACTAACAGTTGAATCATACTTCACATCATGAAAAATCTTTGAGTTCGGATTCTCTTTGATTCTTTGTGCTAGTTTGAAGACAAATCCTGGTGTAAAAGATAGCACACAATCTCAGGGACTCACCTTTCTACCAGACATGGATAATCGGAGATTTGCTGTTGTATTGCAAAGAAATCAAGAAGCACAACTAATTGTCATTAGGGACTGGGCAAAGCTCTGCAAAATTGCCATTCAACCGTAGTTGAAAGCGAGTTGCAAACAGCTAAGCCACTGTTCAATCAATATGAAATTTCCTTATTTTTTTAGTAAGCTTTATGGCACTAAAAAAAATAGGGTGGAGCACAGGCATGACCCTCCCTAAGACGAGCTGTCTATTCAAAATTTACCCCCCCACCTTAGCCAAAAGCCTATGGCAGAACGCTTCTGGATAGCCCGATATACCTTTCACAGGTTGCTCTCGCTCTGGTTTTGGTGAAATCATCTGACAGTCGGGGCTCTTGGGCTTGCAGGAGTAATCCTGACACCTCCTGTTTGCATAAATCACTTCAGTCGACTTCCAGGGGATTCATGCGCTTATTGAGGTGGCTAAATCCTCTGTTGGTCGAAACCTTGCCCAGTCCCTATTGAGTATCATGATGACCCAAAAAACATTCCTTCTGATATGGTTGAACTTGGAAAACTTTTACTGAAAAACCTGGAGTACGAGAAGATGTCTTCCAAAAAGGCAGAGTACCAATTTTTCACAAAAGCAATACCACTCATGGAAACATTGTGGCAAAACACTCATCTAAAAAGATTGGGCACTGGGCGACGTTTTGATGGACAAAGGATTTCGCCACCTGAAAGTGCATGAATGCTATGGAAGATTTCCGAAATTATTTCAACGGGAGGTATCACACAGATTTTGCATATTCAAGTGTGCCGTTGTCTTGGACTGATCTGGTAATCGACCGGCCCCGTTGATAAACGGTGAGACTGAGCCGACCACTTGCTCATCCTCCACAATTTTCCATCACCGCACCACCAGAGGCCCAAATGGCAAAGGGATAAACATCTGTGTCGGACTTCCTTATGGAATCCACACAGGAAGGGCACGGGGCCACAGCTCCATCTGTGAAAGTTGTATCTGGCTATCCCAAAGCGGTACACCAGAGGCTTTTGGTTGGTGAGGCAACCCAAAATTGAACAATGAGTCCAACATATGGTTGGAGCTGGCTATGTGCCACCCTATTTTTTTTAGTGTCATAAACTTGACTTAGAAAAATTGGGAAATTTGATACTGATTGAACGGGGCTGAATTGCTTACAAGTTATTTAAACTGCGCTTGAATGATTACTTTTCAGACCTTGCCCAGTCCCTATTATCAATGGAATGGGTCTTGTCTTGGGGCAGCAAGATGCAAGTGTGGCTACCAAAACGGGCCTGTGCCCGGAATGTATTTCCCCCATCTTTGCAACCAGAAAATAGAGAGAGAAATAGCAAAAAAGAGACAACACGTGAGGGCGGATAACTATTTCTACATTTTGTTGTTGGAGGGAGCAGGAGGGCGGGTAAATGAAAAAAATTTAAACGAAATAATCTGTAGACTCGTGCCTTGAATGAACTACTGTATTAGAGTGTATAAAGGCTTTGATGAAAACCTCAACTAATCTGTATTAGGGGTTGGGCAAAGCGCTGCAATAATTCAATTCAACTGTAGTTTAATCTTACTTGCACTCAAGTAAGCCACTGTTGAATCCTTTTGGAAACAATATCAAATATCATTATTTTTTTGGTCCACTTTATTACAGTAAAAAGAATAGGGTGGCTGATGAAGAAGTACAATGAAGGCAGTTGACGAAAGCGAAATAGTAGAGACATAGGGCGCATTCACTTGAGGAAATTCTGACCAGAAATCACATTCTGTGAATTTTTTGATGCAAAAATGAAACATGCTCCACCAAGTAGACACTTTTAGGGTGTGTTCACTCAAGCAATTTCTGTTCAGAAATGAAATTGCATTCTACAACATTTAAGATGCTGCTTTGGTAGAGTATGGTTCATTTTTGCATTTTAAAATTTACAGAATGTAATTTCTGTTCAGAAATTGTTTAAGTGAACACACCCTAAGAGAACAATTGTAGCATTCTTTTGGATTATATTTACAATAAACAAATTCTCATAGAAATAAATGATCAATTTAACTTTTCTTCTTTATGAAAATTAAATTTTGATCTTAGAATCCAGATTTCAATTCATCATCATAATCTTGATCTTTGATCTTTAATTTTTCATCTTTCATTATTCATCCTTTCAAAGGATCCCACTATTTTGAGTCCGCTTAAGAAATACCCGTAGCCCTCTTTTTTGGGGGTATTTGTAAGGTCTTTGTAGACCTTCACTAAAAAGTCCGGAAACTTAGTCACGGCACGACTTCTTGAGAGAGCAATAACTTGGAACTTTGGTTTGATTACAAACTAGCTCCGAAGAAAACCCAGATTAGCTCTCTGAGGAGTCTCTAACACACGTACCAAGTAAAGAGAACGCAAGAAATCAAGTGAAATGATGAAAACTCACCTGGCTCCGAAGAAAACCCAGATTAGCTCTCTGAGGGGAATCTTTGAAGCCAGGCGGCGAGGAGAAAGGTAAGT
>NW_006768815.1:463197-491575 GCF_000204055.1 Melampsora larici-populina 98AG31
CATGATGATAACTCCATACTACCAGCCATCCGTGTACTCCTTACAGTATAACCCGACATACCCGACAACACCCGACTTGCAATTTGCAATTTTAGCCTCAGTCGGACCCTGGCGGGCTACTCATTTGGGCTCAAAACTATTTTCAGCCTTAATTGTAACCATTTCGAGCCCTGCTTCCCATCACAGGGCTCCTAAATTGATTGTCAACTTCACTCAAAGATGACAAAGGGCGTCATATACCCCCTGCGCCCGGCCCGGCCCTTATACGCACATATGAGGGAGCATGGAACTCCCCTCTTCCTCCTTCCTCTACCCTTCTTCTCTTTCTTTCCCATCGAGATCCACTAAGTTTCCTTCTTATTCTCATCGCTCTTCTTGCAGCCAGTTCAAACCTCAAACCTTACAGTTCACACAAACCTACATCACCCACCCCACAAACCTCCCATCATTAATTACCCACACCGCCACATACTACATACAGATCACCTCACTAATTCCTATGTCCATTCCGAACCCAAACTCCCTGCTTCATGTGTCAAACACACCTGATGGTGAAACCCCTAATCAACATCCTGGTCACCTGATAACCCCCAATCCACCACCATTTATACCACATCTGAATCCTCCCTACTGGTTCCCATCTCCCGGTTTTTTGTATTCCCAATATGGACCTCAGAACCCTTCTATGTATCCTGTTCCCCAAGGGTACCCTTCCTTTCCAATGATGCCACAATTTCCTACATCTTCAAATCTTTACCAACATCCTCCAAACACTATGTTTACTCCTTCGACCACTACTCCGTTTCCTCCTTACAACCATCCCAACTTTTACTTGATGAACGGTGGACCCGTCACGCCGGCACCTCACCTGACCATGATGGACAGTACTCCTGTCGATAGTCTTCTCTTGCCTTCTACTGCCACAGTACCTTCCACTCTACTCAATTCTCAGGTTCACACTTCTCAATCTCAAATTTCAACCAATACCATTCGAAACAACTTACCGTTGACTAACACTCAAACTACGCCAACTAACACTCAAACTACTGATAACAACAACAATTTACTTGCACCAGATACCAAAAACAACACAATGAGGATGGTTGAGCCTGAAGATGAGGCACTCGCTGACGGGGTTGATGTCATTCAAAATGAATGTGACAACAATTGGCCACCAATTGGTGAGTGCTGCATTTCTCAAGGAAGAATACCTTTATATCTTGATCTAACAATTGTCAATATGTTGATATTTGTAGGAGTTCCACCCGTGCGTTTGTTAGAAGGTCCCAAGCTTGGCAAATTGTTCATCGAGATGGACAACGGGGTGATGTATCTTAACGCCGTTGCACGCCATCAAGGCTATGCTCTGGCTATTAAGAGCCACAAAACCAAATACCACAGGACTGTACAAATTTATCTTCGATGCTCTCTCCAAAATGCCTTTGGTGGCCACAAGACGCTCAACATCGTCAAAAAAGCCTGGTTGCTTGTATCAAATTTCACTTAATTATTGTGCGGGTGTAGATTGATGGATTGTAACTCAGGACAAGAAGAATACCACCAAACATGTTCATAATCATCCAGCTTTCAACTCACCTCACAATCTGTCTTACCGAGGATTTTCGCCTGAAACTAGACAACAACTCAAATATCTATCTTCTGCCGGCTGTCGCTCTGGTCAGATTTGCACCCTAATCAATGTCGCGCCCGGGTCTCAGCCTTTATTCTGGGACATCCACAATGTACACAGGGGGAAAAATAGAAGCTCACATAGATGTGAGCAGAGAAAGTTTGAAGGTTTCTCAAAGATTGTTCCCAGTTTGTTTACAATTTTCTTCCAATTTTCCTCCAGTTTTCTTTCAGCTCATCATCTGATCAAATGGTCAGCATGGCCTGAGCAGATGAGTTAGGCCTTCCTCAGGCCTTATCCCTAGCCAAGAAGCCTGAGGGAGGGCTAGCTCATCTGCTCAGGTCATGTCGGGCCCTCCAATGCTCAGCCTGCACAGTTGCGGCGAGAGACCCTGCCAAATGTGAAAAACACAATGGGAACCATCCCTTTGGATACTTCTGATCCCAGGAATGCCACTGAGGACTAGGTGAGCGGCCCCTCAGCCAATACTCAGTGACATCCTTTGAGATCCTTTGGATCCTCCTGATCCCAGGAATACCACTCTGTGCTGAACTGAGCATCCCCTCAGCCAATACTGAGTGAGATCCTTTGGATACCTCCAATCCCAGGAATGCCACTTAGGACTAGCTGAGTGGCCCCTCAGCCAATACTCAGTGACATCCTTTGGACCCTTCTGAAGGCGATTCTGAGTATACAGTGATGTGTCAGCTGGGTCCTGAGCACTCATCCATGCTCAAGAGAGGCTCATCCAAGATGAAGATGAGCATGCTTTAGCAAACTCAAGCAATACCTAAGTATTACAGGCTGAGAATGTTGGCACCACCAAATGGTGAATTGAAAGAATCTGAAGGAAATTGAACCATTTTTGGAGTTATCAGGAAGGTACCCTCTGCTCACATCTATGTGAGCTTTTATTTTTCCCCCTGTGGTAAGGGCCCGTCTGAGCGATACGTGGCTAAACGGTCGCACACCAATACAAGGTCTCTTTGATTTACCCACGGCTTCTAATTGGGCGCACCGCACTCTCACCTCGCCAATTGGTACTCTTTGCAACCTATTCTTTGCGAGGCCTTCAGCAATCACCCTATGTCGAAGATTCCCTACTGTAGTCAGTCTTGATTGTACATACAAGACTAATCGCTTCAATCTGCCTTTTACACATCGTTGGCACTACAAACACCAATTGCTCTTTCACCATTGCCATGTGCTTCCTCCACAGCAAGGTCCAAAGTCAGTACGAGTGGGCTTTGACCCAGATGAAGGAAGTCATATTCCAAAACAAGGACGAGGTGGTTCCCACTGCGCTTCTGCAAACCTTTGTCACAGACGCCAAACCGGCCTTATTCAACGCTATCTCTTCCGTTTTCCCTAACACAGTTCACATTTTGTGTATCTGGCACATCAACCTGAACATAGCCAAAAATTGTAAGAGCAAGTTCTCAGATGCCGAGTGGTCTGACTTTATGAAATTATGGAACACATTTGTTTCCTCTTTGACTCAACCTGATTAGAACACCAATCTTGCAGCAGTAACCAAGGTGGCTAGAGATCATAATGTCTTTGAGTACTTGAACAGTACTTGGATCTATCAAAGTCAAAAATTTGTCAATTTATTCACCTCTCAGACCCTTCACTTTGGTAATTTTTCGACCTCACATACGGAAGGTAGCCATTTCCGAGCAAAACGGTTTCTAGATGGGCGCAACAACTATTTCTTAACCTGTTTCAATTCATTTAAGCGTTTTGAGGATCATCAAATGAGCAAGATTACCATCTTAGTAGGTATTGAAATGACAAAGTCACTTCAGGATATTCCTGTTTTCTGCAAAGACCTCACTGGTGTTGTATCACATTTCGCTTAGAAGAAAGTGAAGGTACAGTATGATCTCCTTCCGGACTCTCTTCAAACTCCCTGTACACACACCTTTCGAGGCACATGGGGACTTCCATGTTCCCATGAGTTGGCTCAATCACGCAATAATCACGAATACCTTTCGCCCAATCTCATTCATGACCAATGGAAGCTTATTCTGCAAGTACTTCCATCTACCCTTGAAGGACTGGTAGCAGCAGCCCAAAATAAATTCAATCATCTGCTTGACCTACCTGAACATTCACTTTGGAAACTATTTGGCAAACTTACGCTTCTTGTCAGCCCTGAGTACTAAACCAGAGTACCAATGGGCGACGTATTATAATAAAAACCTTAAAAATAGCAATCACAACTCAAGGCTCAGTTTCAAGAGTCAAGTTACATATTATTTAGCATATGTAACATGTGCAGAACTTACACCAAAGGGTGTGAAGATACATAACTTTGATACAAACCAAAGCTACATATATTTCACAGCCGTAACACATATGTAACAAGTGAAGTATACTTATAATCCAATAGTAACTGTCTTACTGTAATTAACCTAACCATAGAACCACAATTTGTGCGCACTTGTAGTCCAAAGATTTCCAAGGTTCAGACTATATAAACCCTGGAAATCCAACCAAATTGAGAAGAGGAAAATCATCACATTATTATTCAACAACTACACAACTTTGCTTTTATTCATCTTCCTAGAACCTTTAAACTTTGCTTATCAATTACCAAACTTTAAAGGCCTGATTCTACGAACCTTGAACCTCAAACCTTGTGTCTTGTTGCTTATTCTGTGTGCTCATTCAACTTTGTTTCTGATTAGACGCTATAATCAGTATTTCTAGTAATATCCATTTGGTGGAATTACTTGTAAGGAAGTAGTCCTTGAGTATTGCTCATATCAGATTTGGGATTCATCTGATATAAGAAACTCTAAATCTACGGGGAAATCTCTATTAGTCAGAGTGTAAAGTTCCCGGTGTCATAATAGACTTTAACACCACCTTCTTTGACCTTTCTTTGAATAAGAAGAGTGTCAATTTAGGATTGAGAACTGCGCGTCAGTTGCTCTTATATTTAATTATTGTAAAGACAATAATTAACCCAAAATCCCTTGACTAAAGCCTTTGTTTAAAGGTCAACTAACTGTAGTCTTTACTTGTTTATTGCAAGTAAAGCTCTTACACCCAAGTCTATACCCATTCATACTAGTAGATATTGATCTACACGACTTTGGTAGAAATTATCAGACCTTCTACAACTCTTTTATTGACTCTACTAGCCTAACAGACGCTAGTAGGCTCACATTTGGGGGCCTCATCGGGAATTAGAACCTTTGTTCATTTTTTTTGGAGCATCTTATAGCTCAGTCTCATTAGTAAACTTAAAAATAAAATAAAAAAACATTTCTTTTCATTTATTTGATTGTTTTAATCAACCTTTAATTGCAAAAACTGAGGAAAGCTCAGCATTTTTTGATTTTAGGATAATAACTTGGAGGAAAGAAATAAATTCTTTCCCCCCCCAAAAGTCGCATTTTTTTTAATATTTTTTAATATTTTGAGAAATAGGATCAATAGTTGATCCATCTACAAATTAATTACATATAGTTCATTGTTGAATTATATATAATAAAATTAATAGTGTGTTGTGTAATTAGCCAAACACGTGGCTCACATAAATGACATACAGATATCATCAGGTGACTCGTGTACAATTACCACAAGTAGTAATTGTACAGAAGCCCCGCGTGTGGTCCGAAAGCCACAGTGGTACTGTACACCTACTGACTTTTGAATTCCCCCTTGCAGACCATCAACCACCACCCTAGCTCCAACACCGTACGATCGATCGATCAAAGCCACCGAGACTCTAAGCGAAGTGACGTAACCTGCGAAGAGGAAAGGACACCATCAATACGAGTCAGATTTGAATTAGAAAATCTGGGACTCACAATTAATTGAGAAGAATTCAATAGAAACCTTGCATTCATTATTTTTATCTCATTTTTTCTCTTTGAAGTGTTGAACCGATCAAAGACCTTTTGATTCTAGAAGAGATACAAGGGAAAAGACACTTGAACAGAATCATCACTACTTTCTGTTCAACATCCACATAGCCATTTAAGATCGATTAGGACTTATCATCTCTGGAAGCGATTCTGTTTATCTTCTCTTGATCATCATACCTCTGGAAAGAATTCCAGTTAGTATTGATTCTTTTCATCTCATTTTTAGATCAAGATCATAAACAAAAAATCGAACTGATTTTTTGATTCTTTTGTTTAAATATCCTTTTTAGACCCCATCATCTTTTTCTGTGTGCGAAAAGATTGCAATCAATTGTTTGTCAACTTGATCATACGTTGATCAAATCAACACCACAATCTTTAAAGTAAGTAAGATTGTAGGACTTCTTTATTTTAAATTGATTCAGAATCAGACATCAGAAATTAAATACTTTTGGTTTCTGTTTGAAATTCTCTATATTGTCTATCTTGAGACTGTAGCCATTCAATTGATCAATAGGTTTCAAGGCAAATCAATTGAGCTTTGGGCTCAAAAAGACCGTTATAGTACCTGAGGAACTGGAGTACTGAGATACCAGTTTGAGTACAACTTTTGATTTAGATTTATCTTATCAACATTAGATTGACCAGTTGATTGTATTTAAATCATATTGACTAAGTTTTTGATTTAAAAACATTATCAAATCTTGAGAGCATTTTTTTTTCAACTGCAGTAGCAACTCTGATCTAGTTGTTTTTATTTGTTCTCTGTCACACAAATTGATAATCCAAGATCAAATACATTATTGGATTTAATATAACAATACTGTTGTCTTCTTGACTTTGATTTTTTCTGACAAGTCCAGGATACGTTCTTTTTACTGTGGTAAAATCTTTCATTGAGGTCATTTATCAAAGTAAGTAGACTTGAGGACAAAAGAATCAAGAAAACAGATTTCAAGTTCATTCTAGAACAATTGCCCCAAGTAAAGAAGGTCTTGAATACCTTGCTTGCACTACAGAAATATTCCATAGGAATTTGTTCACCAGATTGATATATTATATCTTGAAATTGGATAAAAGAAATCAAGACTTGTTATAAATCTCTTATACCTCACATCTGCTCATTTGTCACAATGGCGGATTGGAATCCACCACCTCACCCTCGTAGCCGTAATGAGCCAGAGCGTTATGGCAACCTCCAAACCACCAGCACCAGCCGGCCTGGAACCAATGGACCACGGTCAAAGATTGGATCCAGGGCGGGATCAACAGCCAGCAGTAAGCAAAGGGCAAATGAAGGCAAAGGTAAGCTTTCAATTACCACTCAGGCTCTGCAAAAGGACTCAACCAACCTTCCATTGACAACAGAAGTTGGTAAAATACAACCATCAGTGGCAGGACCTTCCAGCTCAGTAGATGATCCATATGTTTGGTCTGAGAGTGGTCAAACCGGAAGCTCAGCAGCTGAAGACGGCCATGAACCACCAGCAGAACTCCCATCTGAGGTGACACCAAGGACATTTGGCTCAATAGTACAACCACAGCTAAGTGAACTAAAGCCAGCAGGACTTTCAGGTCTATTACCAGGCTCAAGTGGAAGCAGGCCATGCGCTGATTCCTTTGAACAAGGGTCATTTCTTGCAAAACTTCAGAAGTCAAAGAGTCCTGGGGAAAAAGATTTAGGTACACTGAGTACTCAAGAAAGAGTTATCTTGCGTAAGTTCTCAGAAATAACTCAGAGTGAATTCATTTTACCAATGATGACTGAAATAACCAATTATCTTGGACATTTTGAACAACAGATAAATGTTTCTAATGAATTTAATCAGTCCCTCAAGGAATTTTTGAAAGTATTTAATGGTAATTTAGAAGTTTTGGATTCCAATATCAGAGATTTTAGTAATGAATCAGGTTCTAAATTTTCAGAAGTATTAAAAAAAGAATTTCATCTTTTAGAAGTTGTTAATGCACAATACAAAGAACTTTATAAGGTTATCAGGCAAGATAACAAAGATGTTTCTAGTTTAAATAAAAAGTTTGTTTCCTTTCTAAATCAATTTCCTTCAGAGTCTTTGAATTTGTTTTTAGATAAAAATTCATCCTCTTTGTTTTCTCTGAATGATATTAATGAGAATATTTTAGAGTTCAAAAATACTTTGAATGAGTTTTGTGAAAATCATGAGAGTGAGAGACCCACCGTAGTTCAACATGATCAAGTTCTAACTACACTGTTACAAAATCTTCATCATAAGTTGTATGAAAAACTTGACAACAAGTTTCATCAGAACACCAGTCTGTCTAGTGATGAAATGAACAAATTCATCCAAGACCAAAAACTTGCGGTTGAAAATGAGAAAATCCAGCGGAGTAAT
Organism: Melampsora larici-populina 98AG31; assembly: GCF_000204055.1. Taxonomy (NCBI): domain Eukaryota; kingdom Fungi; phylum Basidiomycota; class Pucciniomycetes; order Pucciniales; family Melampsoraceae; genus Melampsora; species Melampsora laricis-populina. Next base: position 471,081 of record NW_006768815.1, read on the forward strand.
TTTCAAGACTTTCTTGCAAGAAGTCTAGAAGAAATTAAAGAAAGTCAAGCAAAGTTTGAAAACTCTACTAATAGTAAATTAGATAAAATTGAAAAGATGTTGCTGAAAATGACAAATAGCAATAAGCAAGACATAGAGCAAGTGCAGGAACAAGTACAAAACAATACTTTACCTACAAATAGAGTTGGCTCAATGGTGAGAAATTTTGAAGGTATCAGCCAAACTCCCATGCAAGGCGGTTCAACAAGAAATGTGAGAAGTGTACCTACTCACCTTGACAGGCAAGATAATGGATCAAGGTTCAGAGTGGAAACTACCCCTAACCTTGGAAATAATCCATTCTTGTCTCAACACATAGGTCAAAGCACTGTGTTGCATCCTGACAATTCAATGGTAGATTTAGAAACAACCACAGAATTGTTGCGTCAAGCATCAATCAGAAAAGAACTAAGGAAAGAATATCCTAACGTCAAGGATTGGCCTACTTTTAGCGGAGAAGGTGAATACAATCACCAGGAGTTTATTGATTGGGTTGATGCAGTGCCAGTGCGCTTACAAATGCCAGATATCTTGATTACATCGAAATTATCAATTGTATTTACTGGTGTAGCTCGCCAATGGGTTATGGATGTCATGAAAGAAGATGGTAGCCATAATAGAACTTGGGAGGAATGGAAACAAGCTATTCAGACCAGGTTTGGTAATGCTCAATGGAGGTCTTACATGGAGAGACTATTCATGAGAGACAGATTCAAACCAGAAATCCATTCTGATTGTGTTAAATGGGCTTCTAGACAACAACAGCGGTTTAGATCATTTAGACCAAATGCAGACTCATCTGAAGTAGCTGAAAAAGTACTTTGGCAGCTACCCAGCACAATCAGAATCCCAGTCCAAAATAGAATTGGTCCAGATAGTAATTGGACAGATTTCATTCTAGCTTTTGAGGATATTGCTAAAAGTTTGATGCCTGTTAGAAGAACACAGGCAAACAATTTTCACTCTCAGTCAAATGATGCCCAACAGGAGAACCAAGTCAGCAGTACAAAGGCTCAAAATTCTACTACTGAAAGAAAAAGTAGTAAATCCTGCAATACCTGTGGCAGTACAGATCCTCAGCATGTTTGGAGAACATGTAAAGGGAAAGGGACAGCCATAAATGCAGTTGAAGCGGAGGAAGATAGACGAGAAGATGACAATGAAGGAGCAGGTGATACAATGGAATTTGTAGAATATGAGGATAGTGCATCTGATATAGAGTATCAACACTAAACTCAAGGAGTTCATGCAGGGGAGTGTTTACCAACAAATGAAGTTCGTAATTCCAAAGTAATAACTCCACACATTTAGAGCATCAAAAAGAGATCATAAACCTTGAGAAGGCGTATGACCTCTTCTGGTGGTGGGGAATGTCAGCCCTGAGTACTAAACCAGAGTACCAATGGGCGACGTATTATAATAAAAACCTTAAAAATAGCAATCACAACTCAAGGCTCAGTTTCAAGAGTCAAGTTACATATTATTTAGCATATGTAACATGTGCAGAACTTACACCAAAGGGTGTGAAGATACATAACTTTGATACAAACCAAAGCTACATATATTTCACAGCCGTAACACATATGTAACAAGTGAAGTATACTTATAATCCAATAGTAACTGTCTTACTGTAATTAACCTAACCATAGAACCACAATTTGTGCGCACTTGTAGTCCAAAGATTTCCAAGGTTCAGACTATATAAACCCTGGAAATCCAACCAAATTGAGAAGAGGAAAATCATCACATTATTATTCAACAACTACACAACTTTGCTTTTATTCATCTTCCTAGAACCTTTAAACTTTGCTTATCAATTACCAAACTTTAAAGGCCTGATTCTACGAACCTTGAACCTCAAACCTTGTGTCTTGTTGCTTATTCTGTGTGCTCATTCAACTTTGTTTCTGATTAGACGCTATAATCAGTATTTCTAGTAATATCCATTTGGTGGAATTACTTGTAAGGAAGTAGTCCTTGAGTATTGCTCATATCAGATTTGGGATTCATCTGATATAAGAAACTCTAAATCTACGGGGAAATCTCTATTAGTCAGAGTGTAAAGTTCCCGGTGTCATAATAGACTTTAACACCACCTTCTTTGACCTTTCTTTGAATAAGAAGAGTATCAATTTAGGATTGAGAACTGCGCGTCAGTTGCTCTTATATTTAATTATTGTAAAGACAATAATTAACCCAAAATCCCTTGACTAAAGCCTTTGTTTAAAGGTCAACTAACTGTAGTCTTTACTTGTTTATTGCAAGTAAAGCTCTTACACCCAAGTCTATACCCATTCATACTAGTAGATATTGATCTACACGACTTTGGTAGAAATTATCAGACCTTCTACAACTCTTTTATTGACTCTACTAGCCTAACAGACGCTAGTAGGCTCACACTTTTGGAAACGAACTGTTACTCTCTTGTGCCTATATTGAATGCTGAGGTTAAGACTGACAACAGAGGCCGACCCCGTGCTTCCGCTACCAACACCAAAAGAGCTGCTAACTGAAAAGAGGACACTAGTTGTTGGAAATCCAATGTCAAACTCAAAGAGGCCAGAAAGAAGCCTTGTATCAACAAATGTAGCTTTTGTTTGGTTGGTGGTCACCGGGTCACCACCTGTCCTTGTCCCCTGGCCCAATTGGTTAAATCAACCAAAGTAGCTTCCTTGTCTTCCTTGGTACCTTCAGCCAGTGGATCTGGTAGTTTGAAGTCCAATTCATCAAAGGATGTATTAGTTGCCAGCACTTCCTCTTCCTTGTCTCAACATTTTTATTTCGTTCCTCTTACTCTGTCAGATATTGATGAAGATGACCAAGTGACTAGAGATGAACATATGTCAGCATCCGACTCAGAAGATCAAGAGTGTTCATACTCAAATGTCAGTGACGATTCCGATTCTGACAAAGAAGAAGATCAAGAACTTTGTCCTTTTTGTGATGATGCTCTCCCGGTTCAACCATCAAGTAAGCTCATTGCCATGAAGGCAGAACTTTTGGCATTGCCAAACATTCAACAGGGAGTGGGATGTATGGGTGCTATGTCCCTTCCGGTGAGTTTCCCATCTCATCTACATCTAACCCTATCTAACCCCATTTGATGATTGCTTTGTGGAAATCCAGTTCACCCAGACCGCGGACTTTTGCCATCTACATTACGCCAAAACGGACATCATTCCACAGGGAATTAGTAAGGGATGGCCAACCACCCTCAAATTCAATCGTTTGGAAGAGTTAGTTAAGATATATGTGACATATCTTCTGTATAGGAAATAATATGCCTTATTCTATTTGTAGGCGCATCCATGCTCATACAGCCATTTTGAGTAAAATTGTAAACAAAGTTGAAGGTTTGACCTACCTCGATGATGCTATCAAGAAGCTGAAAACCAATGGAAGGCACATTTTGAACATTTCAGGACAGTTAGACAATATTGAGGTTGAGCAACCCGGCTAGTAAGTATTACAGTTTTATCATCTCATGAAGATTTATTTGCTGACTTGATTATTTGTTTCAGTTACGGGTACCAAGGGTACAAGATCATTGTCCAAACACTGGAGACCATTTTCCGGAAAGATGCTTCCTCATATAATCATCTCAACGTGAAAAAGGCCACCCCTCTCAGCCCTGATTTTTACTTGTGTCAGGTTCTCTTACCCGAGCTCAGTCTCTGCTTAATTGCCAGTGATCTCAATTTGGACCAACGTCACCCTGAGGTACAAGTCACATTGGAAGCGAGTCGGGCTTTTGGTGCAGCAGTTTTTCCTATTGAAGCCTCAGTGACTCAAACTCCATCATCTACCAACTTACCTAAAGAAGTTGAGAAGGTCAATTCTAACCTAGTCAAACACGGAAACAGTAAAAGCGGTCGAATCCATTCAAAATCAACCTCTTCTTCGACTTCAATCAATTTGCAAAAAAGTGCTTTGGTGAAGCCAGAAGAACAGGATGTATTACAGCAACTGCCTAATGTCATAGTTCCTTACATCAAGTCGGTCTTTAGCCCACCACCATGTGGGAATTGTGGATTCCTTGCAATAGCTCAATCACTCAACTTATACCATGTCACTGCTTATGTGTCAGTTTGCAAACTATTGCTCGATGAACTCCTTGCAAATAAGGAAGTGCATGAAAAACTTATCACTACTCCAGGTATGCGCACTCGTACTCAGCGCTCAAAGGGTACCATGGCCTCCTCAGAAATCATATCTGATCTCCAGAATTGCCTGCAACCCCAGGGCCCAATTTGCACTCAAGACTTCTGGATGTGTATGCCTTACTTGGGCTACGTCATCACCAGTGCATATGACTGCCCTGTGGTCGTTTTTGATCCTCTCAAAGCAAACTGCTACAGTTTTTTCCCTTATCATACTCCGCCAAACAACAAAACCCCAATAGTTCTTGCATTTGTAAATGGGAATCATTTTGTGAGCTTGGGGTGTGGCCCTAAATTGGTTCCTTTCCCAGCACTATACTGCCCCCTATCAGAAGGTATCAAGTCTTTGCATGTACCTCAATGGATCAGCCATTATCAAGCTCAAATGGACATGTGGCAAACTCTCGACACAACTTGTCTGACCTGTAGTGTTATCTTTTGATTTACTTCACTTGTTATTTTATTTCGTTTGTTAATTCCTTTTCAAACTTCTTTACACTCATTCTGCTACTATTGTTTCCATTCCTTGTGTGTTTGCTCAACTTGTATGCTGTTTGTGTTGTTTGCTATGCTATGTATGCTCCCCCTCACCTATGCCCCTCTTATGTAATGTTTTGAAATATATGCACATATTTATGCTATGTCTCATGCGAGTGTTGTGACACGTGGTGTAAAAAGTCATTCATCACTTTGTTCAGACAAGAACAAAGGTCTCTACACCCCAAGAGCAAGAGGATTAGATCAAAAAAAAAGAAACGGTAAGACAAAGTAAAATGTTCAAAGAAGCCCTCAGACTCACTCGTAGCCCTTTTTTCCATTTGGTGCTTCATTCTGCCAAACGCCCGGCTCTGGGCTACGGATTTTTACCTGCGGGCTCAAAGTAGTGGGAATATCCCTTTCAAATCTTATCTTTTCTTTTTCTTTTTCTAAATCCATCTGTTTAGCTACTTCTATACCTCTACTCATTTCTTCATCTTCATCTCACAAAATACAAACATAAAAATTATAAACCAAACTCTTTAACAAAACAAAAACAAAAACGAAACTTCACAACCCACAACCTTGACTCTTATTCCCTTCTTGCTCTTCTTTCTTCTGTTCAAAAATAAAAAAACTTTCCATTCTTCACTACACAACAACAACAACAACAACAACAACATAACAACACATACCCACAAAAGAAAAGAGATAGACACAAACAGTAGAAAGAAGAAAAGAAAGAAAAAAAACTTTATGTAAAAAAAAAGATAAATGCTTAGTTTTTCTTTTTTAAATTTCTTAGATTTTTTTCATGTATCTTAAATTCATAAAACTTCAATCATCATAATCCTAAATAAACCAATCAAAAAAGTCCAAAAGTCAACAAAAAAACCCACCAAAGCTCAAGTTCAGAAAAAAAAGAAAGGATTATAAAAAAAACCACTAACCTGTAAAAGTTCAGCATCATCATCCAAACTAACTTGTCTATACCCCTGTCGATTACTTCCACCCAACCAATTACTACTCACCACAAATCCCCAAACCGAAGTAGCAATGCCCAACAAGAACCAAGGCACAGACACCAAGGTTTCCCAAAGCTCAATTCCATTCCTACCTCTCCTACCTCCATCGGGCAAAGCGATCGGGCCTCTTCTTCTACCCCCTACCCCTCCTCCCAAACCTAAAGCTCTTCTTCTCATCCACCAAAATCCTCCTAAACCACACAAAAGGGCTGGAGTGACTACAAGACTGGTCCACCATATAAATCCATGTGATTGATGAGCCGAACAAATATGTTGAGCTCCTCTATCTAATTGAATCCCACCATCACAAGAAGAATATGGAATCTTTCTAAACTCAGTTCGATCGTACCAAAAGGATTGGTTCCAACTACAAACCGATTCATCATTCTTTAAAGGTTGAGCTCCTTCTACTAACACACATCTTTGGCTTTTCGGGTCTCGCTTATAATTAAAATCACATTCGAAATCTTCTGATGAACATAAACAATTCCTTTGGATCTTATGTGGTTGTGGAATCTTTTCGCCTACATAACACATCTTTTTGGGTGATCTTACTCGGCGGTAGTAGAGTGTTTGACGACCAAAGAGACATGGTTCAGAACGAGTTTCAGATGGTGACCAAAGTTCGAAATCATCATGATTCGGATCAGTTGTATCTAAAACACCTATGGAAACCCAAAAAAACAAAAACAATCAATCTCATCTTCATTTTTTGATTCATTCTTTTCAAAAAAAACTTACATTTCACATTCGTAATCTTTGAAAAATCCAAATGAACAGCAACAGTATGTTCTCCCGAACTCTTAGAGTTTCCAAACAAAATAAACTTTCTAGAAGTATCATCAGGCACGGTAACAATCGAAGTAACCCTAATGGGCGTTTCACCAAACACATATTCTTTCCAAGTCAATCCTTCATCCAATGTAAACTTCACTTTATCTGTTGGTCCTTCATCATTCACTAAAATCAAAATCGAGCCTTGATCTCCATACTCCCATGTATGTGCATCTTTCGAAATCTCTTCCCATGTGAATCCTCCATCTCTTGTTAAAAACGTATCTGATTCACTATAAGGTGCTAATGAATGACCAACGTTTCCAACAGCCATCATCAACCCCACAGCCGAAGGAGAACTATAAGTAGCACGCGGATCAGATCGTTCAGTATACCCATGAATATGTAATGAACAAGCCGTAGAAGTACAAGCATAAGGTTGTCCTAATGAATCTTTAGCAGGTGGTGCGATCGGTTTCCATCTACCTCCATCATTATGTGTGATTCTAGAAACTAATTTCTTTTGCTTGGTGATCATCGCTTCTTCTGGATTCCCAACAATGTTCATCACAGCTATTCCATCTAATCCCATCATCTTTTCAAAATCGACATATCCTTTATCATTCCGATTAACATGTTCAAGTGAAAGACTATAATAAGTTCCATTAGAATTCGATTTAAACAATGATCCAAACTCGCTACCTGATGCTCCATTAGTGGTCACATGTAAAAAAACAGCATCAGTGGTCGATTCAAGTACGGTATAAGCTTTATTTTCGATCCGTAAGTTGGGTGGAAATTGTGCTAAAGCAAAATGAGTACCGTCCATGGAAACATGTAAGTTTAATTGATCTACATGTTCATTGATTTGAGCTACTACCATATACTCTTCAAACGTAGCAAATCCTACAATCGAATTAAACAAAGTCGTCTTATCTGAATAAAAGTTTTTCCCTAACACTAATCTTAATGGGTTCGAACTCATCGATTTTTGTGATCCTTTCTTGTTTAAATATGATTCACAAAAGATCGTACGTTCATCTAGTCTAAACTTCTTATCTCTTCCCCAAGAACAAACTCTAACATATTCATCTATCCGATTCCAATACCTTCCATTATCTTTTGTATAAAACGAAACCGCTTTACACGATCCCACCGAAGATCCAAGACATCCTTCACTACCTGTCCAAATCAACCAATCAGCTCTTGTTGGATGAAAATCAAGTAAAGGGATGCCCAGTAGATTAGGTTCGTTAGGTGTTCTTAACATATTCCAACTCGCTCCTTTATCCGTCGTATAATAAATTTCTTGATTAGGTGAGATCAGATAAGCTCGATCACGTGAGTAAGGATGCATTTGCATGGAAATAAACTTGACATTCTTCACCACTTCATTCCAACTGAATCCTTGATTGATCGATTGCCAAATTTGATTTTCAGACGTGAAGGCTAAGACAGTATGACTATCACCAAAATAGATATGTTCAAGTACAGATCCTTTGAATTGAAATCGTTGATGAGTCACTTGTCCAGGTAAGGCTTGTCCTTCTGTACACGCCTTTTGTTGTGGTTCATCTTTCTTTAAGCCCTTTGATCGATCACAGGTGTTACCCGGTATGAGACGGTATCCTGAAGAACCCATGAATTTGTCTGTAGCCGATGCACATTGCCCTTCCGGAATCTTTTCAGGTCCAGCCAACACACATAGCTTATTGTCCGGAACATAATTGTAGTCACTAGGATGACACATAAAGGATTGATCGCGTTTAGTTATAATTCCGCGAAGAACTTCCAAAACCAACAGACGCACTCACCATTCAAAATCTTCATCCGTACAAGGACAATTCTCTTCTTTACTAACAGCTTCATGAAACTTTTCACCAACATAACAATCCGCATCAGCTTTCCTTCTTCTAAAATATTGCTATCCAACCAAAAAAAAAAAAAGTTAGTAAAAGATAAATTCATACGGTTCAGATCAGAAAAGAGAAGAAGATCCAAACCTTATGACCCATTAAACAATCCGAATGACCACTTAGTTTCCTAGCATACCAATTCTCAAAATCTGATTCTTGACATTTCTTTCTACCTACTTGACTAAAATCTAATTGGATCACTACATGTCGATCACCATTACCTTTCTTAGCATCTTCTCTACTCAAGACACCTAATAATAAAAACTTTTGTGATGTAGCATCAGGTACAGATGTTAAATGTTTAGGCACCACTTTTTGTCCTAATCTCATGGTTTGCCTAATCCATTCAAAAACATACTTCAAAATGTCAATCTCTCGGAATCAAAACTTAGAATTGAAATTCAAACTTACCAAGTCTTTCCAAAATCATAACTGTAATCTACTTCTTCTGTTGCTTCTTCATCATCAATGGTGATCAATAAACCACCTTGATCACCAATCTCATACTTCCTTGCACCTTCATGTACCATCTTCCAACTCAAGCCACCATCGGTACTCAAAAACGTATCCGATTCTGCATACGCCTTCAAATGATCTCCAATACTTCCTACTGCCATCAAGATGCCCGGAGCAGGTGTCGAAAAGACTCTTCCAAAGTTATGAGGTTGAGTAACTGAATGAAGATGTAATGAACAAGATTGCAAATCAGATGGATCACAACCTAGTTTTGATCCTTTGAGATTAGTAGAAGGAGCTTGGATCAATTGCCAATGACCTCCATCATCAAAGGTGATTTGAGATTGAACTTTTTTATGATGATGATGTGATTCGATCTCATCAGCATTAGAGATCGTATTAGCAATCGAGATACCTTCGATAGCCACAATCTTTTCGAAATCGACAATCCCATTAGCCGATCTAGAAGTATAATCTAAACTTTTCACAAAATAAGTTCCATTGGAATTCGACGTGAACATCGTACCGGCCACAGCTGATGGATGTGTCAAGACATCGACCATGATCGAATGAGGCGTAGATTCGACAATCGTATATGCATTCTCTCTTAATCCATGACCATGAGGAAACCTTGCTCTTGACCATTCCCTTCCGTTCTCTGAAACGAAGAGTAACATCTCATCTGAAGCACTAGATGGATGATTACTTGGATCTGAAAAGATATTACCGGGTTTGAGAGCCACTACAATATACTTTTGAACAGCACCCATACCCACTACTCCTTTACTATTCTTTCCGAGTCCTAAATCGATCAACGTACGATCTTTTACAAAGAAATCTGAACTTGAATATAATCTTGATTCTCGTAATGAAGAAAGTTGTCCAGTTAGAGCTTTAAGTCGATCTAATAAACTTATTGGACCTGATGTTCTAGATGTCGTGGGTTTCAATTCATCACTAGGTGCTTCATATGCTATACAATAAACTGTTTCGAGTGGAACGGTTGATTTGAAGTGTTTGCTCGAATAAGCCCAAAGACATTTAGAAGTATGATCAATGATCTTCTTAGGTGCAGTTGAGAAAGTATCAGTAGTCACCCAAGTCTATGATATCCCCCAAAAGAGAAACAGAAACCCATCAGTTATGAATCAAAGCTTGAGATGAAAAGAAAAGAAGATTGATTACCTCATCAAAACATGTTTTACCTTGCCAACCACCTAAACTTTCACATCTCTGACCATTAAATAAGATCCAATCCCATTTAACCGAATGAAAAGCCAAAGGAGAAGAGGTAATAGTCGGATGATCAGCCGTTTCGAAACTTTGCCACGAATCACCTCTATTGATCGTACGCCAATGTTTATTAGTTTTACTTAAGATGAACGCTACTCGATTATCATAACTATGATCGATCAAGACCCATGCATCACCCGAAGGAACGGTATCGATCAAAGACCAGGTTTTTCCTTCATCTGTTGATCTTCTGACTAATCTTTCTGATGAATCATGTGCTAGGATGATAGGAGTATCTTCAAAGTAAATTAGTTTTGAAGGTGCATGAGAGAATGTGTTGATAGTTGAAGTAGGTGGGTTTGGAGTAGCTGCTTGAGTTAGAATACTTGGGGATGAGATTAGTAGGATGGATAAGATTAAAAGGTAAATTGGGTTTGTGATCATTGATGATGGTGAATAGTAGAGTGGTATTGAATCATGATGTGATTTTGATGATTTTGAGGATGATGATGGTGATGATGAGAATGAGAATGATTGAGATTGATAATCTTTCTTTTTCTTTGTAGTGTTGGTATTCATTTATTATTGGTTGATGATGATGATGATAAATTGATAGGATGGATTGGTTTCTTGTTCTTGTGGTTGTTGTGGTTCTTGTTCTTGATTGATTGGTTGATGACGATTGATTGATGATTTGATATTTTGAGTGGTTTAATCCAGTTTAATCTGAGTACTTAACTCTAAATTCAAGTCTTCTATTCAATCTAATTCACTTGATTAAACTCAATTTAATAGTTTTCAATCGATCATCTCTCTCTCTCTCTCTCCATGAACACGTCCAATTACTAATTCAACCAACTAACCTGTCATAAGACGTTTCATCATCTCAATCTAATCATAAAGCCTTCAAAAAAACTTATCACCTTGGTATTTACTATTCTCTAGTGTGGGCTGACTTATAGCTCCCCCCTCTAAACAAACTGGTTTCATTTCATTCATGACTATAATTAGTATAATTCCAAAAAAAGTACGCTAGATGTGAATCTGTTGGAAGTGCATTGAAAAACCAAAACCTAAGATGATTTCAATGCTTTACGTTTCAAAATTAATAAAAAATTAAAATTGTAGAAGAGAAGAAAGGTCGAATATAGTATACAATTGATGATCAAGTTATACAAATTGTCTTTAGTAAGGATCAAATCAAGTTCAAGAAGAACGTTAATCAGAAAGGAAAATAATTCAAGAGAAATTTAATCAATTTCATTCCATCATTTCTTCATCCGAATCAGATCCCACATCCATCATCACACAATCCGTATCCGTATCCGTATCAGAACCAGACTCCGAAGCAGACTCCAGTGCATTGCTAACCAATTCAACCTCATCAATCACCATCTTATCATCCTCAAGTAGACTTTCAGTCTCCACATCCATCCGATCATCTTCAACCACAAGTTCAACCAATGGGATAGGTAAGAACACATCGACCATTTCTATTTCTGGACAAACTGTTTCTTTGGGTGTGGTCTTGGATGATGATGTGATTATCCAGCTAAGTGGGATGGGATTAGGTGCGGAGCCAAGGGATTGGGCATTTGAGCGAGATCTTCCGGGACGGGACGGGTGTGGGGGTTGAACTGGTGGTGGTGGTGGTGGTGGTGGTTGGGCGAGGGATTGTTCGGCTTGGAGTTGCTGCTGATGGAGTTTTCTTTGAAACTCTTCTTCTTGTTGTTGTTGGATATAGTTTGAGTTGCTGTTCTTCTTGTTGTCGTTGTTGGTATTATTTTCTAGTTGGTGCTCTTCTTGTTGTCGTTGTTGGATAAGTTTCAGTTGCTGTTCTTCTTGTTGTCGTTGTTGGATAAGTTTCAGTTGCTGTTCTTCTTCTTGTTGTTGTTGAATAAGTTTCAGTTGTCGCTCTTCTTCTTGCTGAGCTTCTTGCTGTCGTGTTTGCTCAGCTAGCACCTCTTCTTGTTGTTGTTGCAACAATTGCAGCTGGTACTGTTCTTCTTGTTGCTGTTTAACTTCCAGGTGTGTTGGAGTGTGATGTATGATCGGTTGGTCCTCTGATTTGACGTTTGTTTCATCTGACTCTTGCTTTGGAATGACTTGTGATAAATAGAGTGACGCTCCTTCTTCGAATTCCTTACGTCGATTTATTTGTGATATTCTTAGTTCAGAAAGGATTTCGAAAACACTCTTGGAATCGTTTTCGATAATCTTTGCATGTCTCTCTCTCGTGCGGATCTCTCTTGACCACTTCTTGGATCTCTTCCTTTGACGATATTCTTGATACAACTCTTGATTGAAGTAAGGTTTATGGATTATTTGTCGGGGAGTCAAGGTTTGAGATTTGCTGAGTTTCCTTCCTCTTGAGCTGAATGGGTTAATCCTTCGCAAAAGTTTAAGGTTTTGCTCATGGTTATAATAGACCGCGATCGTTTGTAGTTGACTTGAGGCGAAATCAGGTCGTTCCCTTTCAAGATGGCATTTGGCTACACACTTTGTCCATGTGGTTTTTCGAGACATTTCGGCTTGAGGAGCTGGTCGTAATCGTAGAGTAGAAGTGGAAGACATGATTATGATATGAGGAAGTATAGGAAAGAACAAAACTATAAAAAAATGTATGCAGATGATCAGGATCGTCGGATTCCAATGGTTATAGGACAGTAGAAAGACAAGTGAAATAAAAACTTACAGAACAAGATAAAATCCACGTACCTGAACCGAAAGGTGAGCTAGTGTAGGAAAGTTGATAAAGCTGTGCTGTTGATGGCACGAGAGCGAGGAGCGGCGAAGATGTTGAAGATTTTCAAAGAAAAGATTTGTTGGTGTCTAAAGGGTTGATGATCTAAGATAAGATATCAAAGGAAATCGATAAACGAAGAACAAACAATTTGTGAGTGGTTATACTAAAGAACAATGGGAAATATAGTGTATCACCACTTGAGCAATAAAGATATGTCTTCACTTACTGAAGGCGAATGAAAAGGTCAATGAGACTCAAGAAGAAAGTGCTAAGATTGGTTTGATAGATTTGGAAAGCTTAGAAAGTGATATGAAGATGAGACGATGATGAAGTTCGAAATTGTGGAGCAAAGTTGTCCTATTCTTATACGATCAATCTCAAGAGAGTAAGGCACAAGTAAAAAGTAAATAGATGGCGAGTCTTGATCTCATGATCTAACTAACTCGTCAACTCAAATTACAATCTATCAAATTGATACAAGAGAAGGCAGGTAAGGGACATCCAATGCCATCATCAACGGTCAAGGAACAAGTCATCAGCTCATACCATCTTGCGGACATCTGATGAATGCTAACCAAAGAAATGTCACTCTGGTTGTGTAGATGTTAGGATGAGGAAGATGGGACTAATTCGTGCCACTGCCACGTTAACGGCCCTAGCCATCCGGGTATAGTCACACAAGACAGACAACTTATTGATATTGATAGGATGGCAAGGTAGAAATTTTGATCAAGACTAATGAATGAGAGAAGTTCATTTGCGGAATAGAATTTTGAGTAATGACCAATGCAACAATCTTGCAACCTTGAATGCCGGAAGGAATTGCCTCCGAAAGTGTCAATGCTCAGCCAGACTCAGGCTCCAGAAGCTTGGTCAATCATTGGAGTTGGTACTGGGTATAGACACAACTTTGCCACTGCTAAATGCTGAGAAGGTCGAGCTTCAAACAAGTATTGCATATGTCTGTTCCAGTACCGGTACGATCTATCTGGCTGTTTTGTTTTTGATTGTGATTGAGGAAATGAAACCAATTTATGCCATGTTGGGTGGCGCGACTATCTGGGTGTGCTTTTGCAAGCTTTCCGCGGACAAGTCATCCCAGAGACTACGTCAACAGATATTGTGATGGAGACTGATGAATGTCAGTCAAGCTTGTACGGTTTGCGGGCCGGGAAGACAATCGGTCAAGGCCAAGTGGTCGAACAAATTTCAGCCAATGTGGGTTGAACAATGATCATGAATGACAGAGGCGATTGGGGGCGATTGTGAACAACATCAAGCTTAATGATACCTTGACAGTTCAATTTCTGGCGCAAATTTCTAGTCGGTTGTTACAGTTGGTAATCAGTTTGTTGGAGATCAAAAAAAGAAAAGGAGAAACAGAAGGAAAGGGGTTAAACCGCTAGATAATACATAATACTATAAAAAATGTGAATGACACTCTTCCACAAAAGGATGGATGGGTTGAAAGAAAGGAAAGATGTGAGTGAGAAGAGACACAATTGGAAGTAGATACCAGGATGAAGCATTTTTCTTGATATAAAACTCACACCTGGAGTTTAAACTGAAGCTGATAATCCAGACAAGACAAAGTAAAAGTTACACGAGGACCAAATCATTTCTGTTTGTTTTGTTTCTTCTCAAACACTCCTCTTTGTGCCACACTGGACTACTATCTCTCCTATCTACTACATAGGGCCCTGAACACCTTTGTCTTTCTGCTTCATAACTTTCATCAATATTGACACAAACACAGAACAAACCAGTGCTGCAACCAAACCTATGGTGAGTTTCCGATAATCATGCTTTTGTTTTAGATCCATTCTTTGACCAGGAGCTGGTGCAGGTGCAGGTGCATGAGACTGCATAGGTGGATCTGAAATAAAGTTATCATAGTACAATAATTTTCTGATAAACTTGGTCTCCTGACTCAATTCTTCATTTGTGCTTTCCTTTGGGTTCTTTAAATTCTTCTCAATCACTTGATTTTGTTTTTCATACTTTTGAGCATCCTTTGAGATCTGTTCTGGGTTTTTGTCCATAGTGCCATGTCCTACTGAGGATATGGTGGTGGTTGGACCGATTGTTGAAGCACCACTGATATCTGTATGATGTGGCATAACAGGCAGGACTGCTCCATAAACCAGCTTCTGCATACTTAGTAAAACAAGAAGAGCTCTATGATTTATCTTGAATGCATGATCTTTCTTGGCATTGATTCCAGTCATTGTTTTTATGTAAATCGTTTGAATTGGAAGAGGTATCCTGTCTGTTTGGATATTTCTCAAAGTTTATCTTGCTTTACAGAATTGGGCTAACTTGCAGATCAGAACACTCTTTTTGGCTTGTTTTGTGGGTCCTGTGTTCTTGATCTTTGGAATGGGCTTCTTTGTTCTATCAGTTACAAAAGAAATTGATACCTTGGAAGAGTTGTTCTGTGATGTTATATAAATGTGTGATATATACTTGATTATGTTGGATGACACTAGTGATCAAAGGTTGAAAATCAAACTGTGCTAGATTTCTCTCAATAAATGAAAAAATGTTAAAGGAAATGTTAAAGTCAAGAAAGATCAGGAGGAAAAACTCAATTTGTGTGGAAACTGCAGGATGATTGGAAGTGATTGAGCCTCATGATACAGCACCAGTGTCTAGGTAATCATCACATATGCTCTCTCACAAGTCTGACCAAGTAGTGATACAAACCTCAGCAGTTGATCAAAAGAATTATGATGCTAAATCATTGCACCAAACTATGTATTGATGAATATTGGCAGATTGGTTTTTGAAGTGTCACCTTTTACATTGGAAAAGCCTGTTGCACATCCATAAAGAACAATGGAATGATTTTGAAAATAACAAAACTGTCCAAGATCAAGATCTTGAAGTCCACTGGGAGTGAGCACAGTCTATGCAGCTTACTTATGTAGGAAAGTTACAGAAGCTGAACTATTGCAAGATGAGATGTACATTTACTGCTGAAGGTCAAATTTGTGTGTGTGTTTGGAGGGGGCCTCCCTTGGACTTCACAATTATGAAGAAATAAAAAAGCACTACTGATACCCCCATCCTTATTTTGAATCAATATCTACACAGAACACAGTGGGGCAGAGTCAAGCTTATTGGGATAGGTCTCTTGAGACTTTTTTAGTATTTGCACCAATGGTTGTCTGCTCCAAGATCAAATGCTAAAGAGCTCTAATGAACCATTATGTACCATCCCCTGAACCCTACCTCCAATTTGTTACTACAACACTGATGCTCCATTTCATCATCACCAAATTGGACAACCACAACATGTTCCCCAATATGATCACGGATTTGAATGTTTGGACCACTCGCCTGGCCCAATGCTGCACACAACACAAGCTTTGCTTTCCACAAACCTTCAAATGTAAATCTTGGAACATTCCCTCAGAATCATCATATTGGAACTCCTTCAGCAGTAGCAATGGTTGGTCTACCAAAACTCTCTGGGCCAGGATCACCCTTATCACCCTCATCAACTCCAGACAAACCAGCAATCAAGCATGAATATTCAGCCACTGACTCAGACATCCTCACCACCTGCCTCAGCCAAGGTTAAAATAGGATGCAAGCCAATGGCAGACTCTACAGTGCAGGCTATGGCCACTGTTAAAACTCCTGATTCCACAAAACCCAACCAAAAAGGAGATTTCCACCGCCTCTGGGAAATCCATAAGAATGCCAGCCACAAATCAGCTAGTGGTCTCATTATTCAATGGGTCCTCATAACCAGTAATTGCAATAGATGGAACACAAAGGGCTCCAAAAAGAATATGATATCCAAAGAGATCTCTGAATTCTTGATTCAAAAAAATCTTTGGATAGGATGGAAATTCACTTATTCAACAAGAGTTTCACTGTCATATTTAAAGTCACAAAAAGCCTATACTAATTGATTTTTTGAAATTCAGTGATTGGAGGATACATATTGAGAAGCTCTAGAGAAGACCAAGAAAATTGGTACAGGATATATTGGAGTCTCAGCAGAGAGATAATTCTCTGTTATGTATATTTTCTTGAATACTGGAACAAAATCTGTTCCTCACATCATTTATACATAGACCAAATCAAGACAATATTTCCTTCATTCTATGAGCTGGATCAGTTTGACTTGTGGAAAATTGACTTACAGAGTGTAGTGTGATCATATTCAAATATGATGTAAGGTGACCTTATTGTAAATTGTCTGCAGTTGTCTTTCTGTTTTTGTGATCATTTGATATTGGTTAACCAATTTTGTGCGCTACATCTCAATTCTCAATGTGTGCATTACAACATTACAACTCTTGGCTTACGGTCTCCAACACCGCAAGCGCTGCGCAACGCAATGGATTTTGACCTATTTCCATTGTGTTGCGCAGTCGGCGCATCATTACGCTACGCAACCACTCCGCAATGGGGTGTTTTTTTTCTAACTTGCCGTTGCGGAGCGGTCGGGCAAATATTGCGGAAAATGCGCAATATTGCCCTATTTCCGCAATATTTGCCCTAAATAACCGTCAAAAACCAACCGCAATTGCGGTGCGGGTTTCTGTCCAAGGGGTTTTTTGAACCCGGATTGCGGAGCGCTGGCACCGCACTATATTGCGTTGCTATTGCGGCGCCCAAAAGCGCTACGCAACCGCACCGCAACTGCAACATAGTGCGGTGCTCTTGCGGTATTGCTGTCTCATCCACTATATGTGGTAAGCATATTAGTTCTTTCTGTTCTTTTAGTGTTTTCTCTTTTTCTCTCATTTATTTCTTTCACTGATTCACTGATGTCTTTATTTGAACACAGGTCAGAGTCTAGACCTGATTTATATACTTTATTAGATACCAAAAACGACAAGGATTGATCCCCAAACCTTTCCAACATGGCATGTACCATTCATGACTTGTTAAGCAATTTAATGATACTTCAGTACCCTTGCATTCTAATATAATATCAAGTAACTCTAAACTAAAAAAACAAAAACCCAAATCTCTAATTCTTTCTCACTCCTGAAATGCAATATGATGAAATTCTTTAATGTGGGGTGATTTGATGGTTGTACATCCCTTTTTCCTTGATGAATGGTAATGGTAAGTAAACAATTCTAGTTTAGTCTTTGACTGACTAGTCAGTAAATGTTCTCAAAAATGTAGTTGTAAGGAACATACATAATGGTAAGACTTTTTTTATTGTTGGGGAATAGTTGTATGATTGACTCTATGTGATTTATTATCAAAAAGGTAAGTAATAAGTACGGTGGGAATGCCAAAGAACTTGAAGTTTCTTCTTCATAATCGAAGCTGAGGAAGATGGATCTTTGTCTCTGGAGTCTCAAGATCCAAACAAGTAGCTTAGATTCCTTGAATATAAGGTATCTTTGAATGCAACCCCTTGGACAATCGATGACGTCTTTCAAAGACTTTTGATCAAACCTTTTGAAAAGGTTTAGTTCACCTCAAAGAGACCTCTGAAGTTTTATTTTCAATATAAATTTGTATCAGGTTGTAATTAGGAATCTTATTATCATTTAAAAGGATTGGTCAAGATAGATTAATAGGTTAAAGATAAGAAAAAGAATTTAAGAAACAAATGAAACTCGAAAAAAATCAAAAGGAAGAAAACAAGAAGGAAATCAAATCTTTCAAAAAGAAAATAAATCTAAACAAATGAATTTGATTAGGTTCATAAATGAAAGGGAAGAAAAGATCTAAAGAACCTATAACTATTACCCATCCAATCCACAACGCTCCAAAACGGCAAGGTCCCCATACCCCTGACATCTTCCCGAACCTGATCCAAACCCTGTCCCTCCTTCCAAAAAACCCCAGGATGAACCACCACCTCAACCTCCGCTCCATTTTCCTCATCAGTTCTGTTCACTTGAGAAACATAAACAGATTGGCGTTCCATAACTTGTTGGTACCGAAGAGATTGAGCAACTTTCAAATCAGAAAACACCTCGACCCTACTTTTCTTCGAATCCCTAAACATCTTAGCAAACTTCTCTTCTAATTTTTTCTTTCTAGACTTCCTCAAACTTTGATTTCTTTTAGAATACTCAACATGTAATTTTTTAGTATAATAACCAGGAAAGATAAATTGTTGAGGATTCGATCCATAGAGTAGTTTTGAAGATTGTGTTGGAGATCGGTTAAGGAATCTTTGTTGTTCATGGTATTGATAGTTTACTCCGATGGCTTTGATTTGTTGTTTGGTAAAATCTATCCTTTCTCTTTCTAGTTGACAATATGCAACACAGTGTGTCCAGGTAGCAGTTTGTGAAATTTCGTCTAATCGCATTGGAAGTAAACGTCCGGTTGATAACATCTTTTTTTTCGAAATCTAAAGATAAGAAGAAATTTATATATTAAGAAATGATGAAGAGTCGTTTGGGGGGTTGGACGGACTTACTGGAAAAGAAATTAAGGTCACTTACGGGAAGGGAAGGAAGAAGTGAAGGTGGAAAGGAAAGTGGCGAGATTGGAAGTGAGATAGAGAAAGACGAATGTAAGATAAAGTAGAGTGAGGAGCTGAGTTAAAGGTCTTCAAAATTATTGATGGCCTATAGTCGATGAATTGTTTAAATAAGTGTAAGGATAATGTCAAATGATTTAAAAAGTAAGGTCCAAGATCAGTTGCGAATTAATAAGTTAAGATGGATGATGACAACCAAAAAGTTTCAAACCCATCACTTCTTTATATAGGTAGCAGAATAAAAGGCACGAAAAGGTGATTTGGTAAATAAATGGCAGGTCTTGAAGATCTTCATAGTCCGAACCTAAACTTAATTTCCTCATCCACTCATTTCGAAATCGATCCAGGATTCCAGTAAGGGCCTCATTCACTTCCGAATAACCAACGGCTTTTCAAAACCCATTTCGTGTTATGGATTTTAAGGTAACACAGGATCAAAGAGCTACAGACCTACTTCATGCCACGTTACCCGCCATGGATGGCTAAAGAGTATTCGTTCATGAGCTGACTCAAGAGTATTCGTTCATGAGCTGACTCAAGAGTATTCGTTCATGAGCTGAGGTCTGTAGTCAAAAGTTATTGTAGGTAGTCCACATAATAAGACAGTAATTGGACCACAAGTAAGCAGGAGATTCCAATCAAGACTGACGAATGAAAAGTCAACCGCAATCCCAATTCACCAAAGAAATCTGATCAACAATAAAACCACCCAAACACTTCAAAAGTTACAGTCGTTTTCAAGTAGCTTGCCCAGATTTGTCTGCAAAACTCGAGCAATTTGGCGGTGAATTCGTGGAAAGCTTTTTGAAAACGACTGGAGATGATGTATATGTACCGCGCCCAAAAGATTTGGATTTTGAAGAAATGATAAGTATTGGGTTTTCATACCAGATCCTTTCTTTTTCCTCTTCCTTTTCCTCAACGTCATCAAGAAAACAGACCCAAGATCCAAACTTGTAAACCCCCCCCCCCCCACAGAGATAGAGAGATGAATAACCAGATATACCAAAAAAGACACCAAACTTTCTTTTACTTTTACATTCAAGGTCTTATTTAGTAAGAAAATGAGTCTTGGCAAAAAGATCAAATCGAAACGCTTTTACTGTATCAGTTAATCATCATGAAACACAAATCCGAATTTTACAAAAATCAAAATCAACCCAAGTGATTCAAATATAATTTTCTACTAATCCC
>NW_006768815.1:491675-500298 GCF_000204055.1 Melampsora larici-populina 98AG31
TTGGTCTGAATTTAAAGATAAGATGGATACACTCATGACTGGAAAAGTTTACTACCAGCATTAGAGATAGCTTACAATAGCAGTGTTCATAGCTCAACAAAGAAGAGTCCGTATGAAGTAGAGAGAGGATACTGTCCTCGACTCCCAAGAGATAAGTTTAGGAGCAGAGATGTGGATATCCATCCAACTTCCCTTAGTTTTGCAACAATGCTGAGTAAAGCAAGAGAGTATGCATCACAGTGTCTTAGAGAATCAGTTGAGTACAACAAAGAGAGATGGGATAAAGCCCACAAAGAACCAAAATTTGAAGTTGGAGAACAAGTTCTATTGTCCACGGTCAATTTTAATAACATACAAGGACCTAAGAAGCTGAGAGATCAGTTCCTAGGACCGTTTGTGATTTCCAAGTTAGTTGGAAATAATGCAGTTGAACTCATATTGCATGGGGAGTTGGAACGCAGGCATCCAGTATTCCCAGTGTCATTAATAAAAAAATATCATGCACCAGATACAAGTGACGTAAGGAGACAACAGGAAGTACAAGTAGTGATACCTCCATTTGAACCAGAGAATGAGAAAAAATTCTTGAAGGTGCTAAAAGATAAGAAAGTTAAAAATAAAGACAATGAAGACGTCACACTTTATCTTGTGAGATACAAGAACAAAGGAGCAGATTGGGACGAATGGCTCCCAGCAGATAAAGTACCTAATTCTAAGGTAACTCTTAGAGCATACCGAGCATCTAAGAGGGAGAATCAACAGCAGTAGAAGGAAACCTTCTCTGGTGGTGGGGAGTGTCAGCCCTGAGCCCTGATTACACGACCACGGGCTAACAGTTACATATGTAATATTATATTATTGTATAAATCCATAAGTACATCTCACGGCTCAGTGTCGAGAGCCACATAAACACATGTACGTAATGTATTAAATACGTAGAAAACCTAACCCAAGCGCCAACCACAAGTGAGACAAGAATCACACGCCAACCACAAGTTGACACTTGACCTGTGAATATATAAACCCCCCTTCTTCCCTTGATTCATCCCCCATCTTTTCACACACCACAACATCAGAATCACATTATACTTGAAATCCTATTGAGAGGATCTTTGAGTACGTGATTAGTTGTGTAGTCTAAAAGACCATCTTTGAGCATTACGGGTTCCATTGCTGAACACCCTTGGTATTGACTTCTACGAGCCCTGGGCCATAAACGTCTCTAGAAATAAACCATAAAGCAGTAAAGCTTCCTCCCTCACCAGGAGTCTAAAGTAGCCTCAGGATCTTTGGTTTACCAAAGTGTAAAGCCTGCCCCTCGCAGTCTCACAAGGTTTTAGCGTATTTACGCGTAATAGCCCTTTCCTTCCCCTTTATTCCCTTAAACCCTCTTCTCAGAGGTCAACTAACTGTAGTCTTCACTTGGGTGTACCAATTGAAGACCAGTTTTCCCTTTACCTACACATTTCTCAGTGAAGAGTACGCCTAACAGACGCATACCCCTCACAAGCGCTCAATTCAGCCTGAATGGCGCAGTGCCAAGTATGGAGAGTGGCTTCATAAGATAGATGTACTTTCATTCAATCATCAAGCCACCGTGAAGTTGAGGACTGAAGCAGCTAGGAGATTTGATACTTGACGTGAAGCGGGCAACAAGATCAATCCTTTGGCCAAAGTATGTGGTAATCTTCCAGCAAACTGCTATGATAGTGGGTTTTTGAGGGAATGTGGTGACCTGGAAAAATTGAGATTGGGGGTTACAAACAACCATACACGCCTTGATGATGCACTGCAGGCTATTGCTAGATTGTTGTGAATTGATTCTTCCCACTTAGAAATATAAGTTACGTGTAGTTGCCTGAAGTGACCATGATGTACCTAGTATCAAGGATGGAATATGATTATGCGGAACTGCATCTTCAACACCCCACCAATGGGTATAGTACAAAAAGCAGCGGAAAATGATTTTCTCTGGAAATATCTATTTTAGACTGTTGCAAAAGAACTCATGTATTTTTGCTTCTGCTCTATTGGGCCCCTCTTTTCAAAAGCCAATATTTTACAATGCAGACTCACGATGGATTATGAACATTTTGGAAGCTGATCCAGACCAGCTTTCAAGGGTTCATATTCCATCGTGAACACAGAGGAAGCCTCACCACTGAGAGCTCTGTCCCATGAAGACCAATATTCATCAATTTGACATTTGTATTTTGTTTAATTACTTGGGATAAATAGAAACAGCACCACTTGTTTCTTGGTGAATATGAGGACTGAGCAGTTTGGATAACCCTAACCCTCAGTAGTGACATGTGACAGCCTTGAGTTGCTCCTTACAGTTCCATGTTACATCATGTGTATGCTACATGTTACATGTTGGAAGAGCAGCTCAGTATAAAAAGTCAAGAAGCTGAGGATTCTGAGATTGCACTGTGTGTTCAGTCTCTCATCACTGTTCTCCTTCAGTCTCTCATCACTGTTCTCCTTCAGTCTCTCATCACTGTTGCCATTCCTCTGGATAACCATCCAGATCTGTGCACTCAAACATCACCTCCTTTGCATACCATCACGCTGGATTTGATCTGCACACTGACCAAATTCATGATTATTAGTCAACCATCCAGTCAAGTCTCTCCCTCTAGATTATGCGGAAGTCTAGACATTGTGGTAGTTTAGCTGTAGGGTGATATTGCTTGCTAGAATATTTCAACATTATCTTCACCAGATGGGTGTATGTGTATATAGTCAATCCAATCTTTCTCTTTGAACCCAGTTGAACTAACGTGCGATCAGAGTTATTGACCCTTGTTGACTTAGGTGATTGCGATGACGCCAACTCTGGCTTCATACAGCTTAGCCCGTGCAATAGATATGGCTAGAAGCAAATTGGTGTGTTTTGCTAAGCAAAGCAATTCCCATCAACATATCATCCCACACTATATTTTAGATGTCACAGGTGTCATATACCAACCTTTAGATCCCAAAAGCACTCGATACTCAGCACCCCCTAGTTCAGTCGCCACTCTTTCAATACGTTCTTCCAAGTTGACTACTGTCGCTGGTAGAGCTACCAGCTCATTTCGCTCCGCTTGAGTCCTCCCTCGCCTGCCTCCTCTGCTATTGTCTTGTAATGTACCAAGTCAAGCACTTCATGATGTCAAAGATATTGAAATTAGAGTCAGAGAAAGTTTTTGCATCAAAGAAACCAAATCTAACAACCCTTGCAGAGCGACATGAAGTCCTTCCTCCAATTTCAGTAATACTTCTATCTTCTCCCTGGTTTCCTTCTTTGAATCATTCATTTTCTCTAGCTGACGTGCCTTTTGTGCCGTCCACTTTCCCTCAAAGTAGGCCGTGTCCCGGCCTGGGCACCCATCACCGGGTCTTGAAAGCGACCGGAGGGTATCTTCTGCTTCTGTAAGTCGTTTCCTGGCCTCCGTTTTCTTTTGCAGAAGTTGTTTAACTGCAATCATCAGTAGTCAAAGGTTACTAGTCAGCACAATTGGACTTGTAGCGTAGCTCTTATAAGCAATGTCCATTCATACCAGCTTCATGCCGAAGCTGGGCATTAGCATGTGAAGACCGCAAATCAATCGCGTTCACCCGGTGTTGCGGGGTGGCATATCGGAGAGGAGCAACAAGCGGACTGAGACCAGACCACACCCTTTCACTACCTTCACCATCGGACAGGCCCCATCCGACATTTAGCCTGGGATTCCAGGCCAACTGGCATGTCCACCTATGCACATATGCGTGGAACACGCTTGTGCCAAATCGGATTCGACCCATCAACTGATCCTCTGAAAAGGTTCCTCGCTTCAAACAGCGGTCAGGTAATGACCAAGGTTAGTGATCAACAATCGGAAACTCTCACTTTTTCAATACCTGCTTGCATTGTACACCCAATGTCGTACAGGAAACCTATGCGTCGAGGGGTGGTTCCAAGGTTCCGAGTCAAGTTCAGCATCCACTCTATCAGTGAATAGCTATAGTGAAGCCTGAAACAATTGCATCTTGGTTAACAACTTCGGAAATGCTGTACATTTAATTATTATACACTCACTTCTCGCCGCTTTGCACAATATTGGCAAATCGGAGTGTATGGTCATGACAACATACCATCGCCATCAGGCCGGTTTCATCACATCCAGCCCAATGAGATTTACCTCGAGTATCATTGGCGGCTGTATGTTGATCGGCGCATGCTTGCTGTAAATCAAGATATGTCACTGCTGGTTCAACTGAGGTTCTGTCAACGCAGAACAAGGCGATACACTACCCACAAAGTCATTATCTGTTACACCTTCCAGTCGTGCTCGCATAAGGTTGACTTGCTCGACCGGGTGGAAAAGAGGTGGCATCTTTGTTGGAATCCTTGCAGCTTTAGTTCCGGCGGCCATGTGACGTCGATGCTGGAAGTTGCCATCCATGCAAACAACTATGTCAGGCTCTAATGGCTCGGCCTCGAGCTGGATAGGAGGTCCGAAGCAGGATGGGCAGTTAACCGCAACCTTGTCCAGTGGTGTGAGATTGAGCACCGCGTCCATGGCCAGTTCCGTCATGGAAAGCATCTCACGATAAGTATCAACCGCCCAATACAACGGTGTGTGCCACTGGCGAGGCTGCGAAAGGCATATGTCAGTGAGTTAGTTATTGAAATTCTAACAAGTTTCCGTGAAGTTTACCTGTTCACTTTTGGTAAGAATAAGAGCACAGAATGCATCCAGGAATTCATCAAGGGCACGTGCAAAAGGGCCAATCCGAACGGTGCAGAACTTCCATAATATATGGAAGAACCGTAGGAGGCGGATAGAGAAGGCGGTCTTAGGGTAAGTAGGCGAACCACCAATGAAACCCATGTAGATAAGCCTGGTTTGATCGTGTTTATGACAAGGACAGAATCGAATTCGAGCCTTACGACGCACTGCCCATCAGTAATGAATAAGTTCTGGGATCAGTGCGCTGCATAACTTGGTATCTTGAATCACTTAGAAAAATGCCTGTACATACTTAATAGGTCTACCAAATCAACATCCCTTTCACGCCATTGACTGGAATGACACTGGCAAGCTGGCTTGTGATCCAAGTCCCAAGTTGCAGGATTGCCCCATTCGTTTGTCTCCAAAGCACATGTGAGATAGGCGCGAAACATTTCTTCTGCCGCCTCGGCCAGTAGCAGAGCTTGTGCGTGTCTTTCATCTTCAAGTCGAGCTTGATGTATCTCATCAATGAAGTCGGGTCGAGGTATCCCAAGTTCGTCTTCATCTGGCTGATCAACAATAAGTCCGTAACCCTGAAAGGCGTCAAATTCGTCCTCAGGATCGCGCTGGTAGTTGGACGTTGATGCTGCATTCTGGGTACGAGAGTGGACCTCCTTTTTCATCTTTTGAAAATGTTTCTTTTGTAGTTCGGTCTTTGGCTTCTTATTCCAGTAAGGATTTTTGGCATGGAAGGTTTGAATAACCCCTTCAAATCGAGGCATGTTGAAATCAGATTGGCTTTGCAGAGGAATCACGATGAAGTTGATTTGTGGAGTTTAGGGTGGTATTATGGATAGAGGAAGCAGTTGTGTAATACAAGTGGCTTTGTAATACTGTGACATGCCCCAGACATATTGGCCTGTTGTAACACACATATTCTTGTTAGAGTTACACGCATATTCTATGTGTGGTTGAACTTGTGCTTTATTACAATGGCTGGGTTTGTTGGTTTGCATGCAAACCAAGCTAATAAATGTCCTTTGCATGACTCATATTACATTTATATTATACATAATAGATATTTTTATCCAAAACTGTCTCTTTTAGAAGAAGCAATTTATTATATATTATAATACAAATAATTGCTTAATGGTTTAAGCAATGAATTGTCTATCTTCTCATACATTGTTACGACTGCATGTTGCTTATGCTGGGTGCTGCACATATAGGATAAGCCATTTGGATAATGATTTATCCAATTGGATATCTATCTTCTCATACGATGTTATGGCTGCATGTTGCTTATGCTGGGTGCTGTTCATCATGCAAACCAAGCCCAGCACATCCTTTGCTGGACTCATGATAGAGTATTTTATTCAACTCATTATCTCCTATAGGAACCACACATACATTATAAGGATGTCTGACATAAAGTAACATTTATGTCAGATATAGTTGTTCTTGGGGTTTTTGGTCCTTAAGCTCACGTCAGCATGGGCAATATAAGAATGAGTGTTCCTTTCCTTAACCAGATGTGAATCCCTCATATGCTGTAAATGTAATGTTATAAATGTAGGATATCTTGAACTTATTTCTTCTCATTTTGAGATATCTTCTAATCTGAAACAGCTCAGGTTTATTGAAGTCAGATCCATTAATCTGACTTCATTATTATAACACACACCAGGTTGTTTGGTAAATATCAAGTCATCATCCTCAGTTCAGGTTGATGGTGGCTGATCATTGCTTCTGACTCATTTAATCAGACACATACCAGGTCATATGTTATTTATATAGTCATCTTGACATAAGGTTCACTCATATCAGATGCATACCAGTTTGTATATTGTTATCTATATAGTCATCTTGGCAAAAATGTTCACTCATATTTTAAAATTGAAGATCATCTTGTATCTTAAAATAATTACTCATGTGATCTTTATATCTCCAACAAACTGAATGCCTCAGTATTTGGTTCACAACTGTTGAGGGAATAAAAAGGGTTATGTTTATCTAAAGATGATCAATCCGGTCATCTTTATATCTCCAACAAAATCTATCCCCAATTCCAGCTATATTCTATCCAGGTCCTTCTATCTATGCAGCTCATCTTTATATCTCCAACAAATTGATTCACTCAATACGTGGTACTCAACTATTGAGGGCATGTACTGTGTTATATTTTATTTCTCCATAAAGACTGACTAAACATTTTATTGAGCTTGATAATTCATATATTAAAAAGACTGGTCATCATTCATTCAAGACAACTAAATTTATCTTTATACAATCAACAAACAAATCAAATCTGCCTCATGATTTAATTTGTAACTATAATTTTTCATGAAGAACAGGTTTTCATTGCAATCAAATAGTATGCCTTTTATCTCACAAATGAGCAGGAGATAATGGATGCATGCAAGGATAAGGTTTGATCCTTGTTTCATCAAAGACAATTGATAAACAGGACCTCTTTCCAGTCTTATCACCTCTTGAGTGTAAATGATCATCATTTTACACTCAAGCTTGTCATCTCAGGTAATTAAATGTGTTATATTCTCATAAAAGGTCATATTTCTTACATAATGACTAAACTTCCAAGTAAGCTGGTGTCATCTATATCTCCCACAAATGAAAAACCTCAAGATTTGGTTGTTAACACCAGGACTTTGGAAGTCCAGGGGATGTGACATTTAATCATATTACCTTGAAGATGGACATATTGATATCTCCAATAGTCATAACCTGCCACATCACCTGAGTGAGTCACACTGGTGATGTGATCAAGTCATACTGTTTACTTACCAAAATTTCAATGGTTATTGAACATTACCAAATGTTTCTAACACTGTAGGTTGAAATTGCCAAAATACTCCACTATTTCTAAGGTAGGATGTACTTCAAATACATGATGTACTTCAGATACTTACATGCGCCTATGTAATGCCCAACAGACCTCAGTGGTTACATATATATGAGTGTTTCCAGGTGCTTGTGGAACACATGAGTGGCTATAATAATAGTGTAAATGACCAAGGGTCCAATAGCGCGTTACATGTTACTTTAGGGTTAGGTTTGGGCCGCAGACCTACCTAAGATTTTACATACTTAATACAAATGTGAATTATCTTTAGGATCCGAGACTAGTTTACTTGACTGTTTGCCTTTATTCGATGTGTACAGAAAATCCAACTAACCTTCCACACACCATTCTCGTGATTTCAAATACTTGCCAAGGACCGACAATGAACAACTGCCAATCCAACGACCAAACAGAGACCGGCGCTTTATCTGTCCTTTACCCACGTGCTATCAAGCCAAATCAAAACGGTTACGACTACATCAAGAATCCTTTCGCCAGATACGCTTTTATGAGCTTTCTCGCACGGCGGACCGGTCCGTATCATTGTGAAGAGAGCCTCGAAAGGTTCTGGTCGGGAATTGAATTTGTTGTACAAGTATGTTAGATTATTCAATACCCATATGTGGATCTTTACTAACTGCTCTGTTAAAACACAGGATCTGCAGCAAAAATATACTGAAAAATTCCTTAACACTTGTTGGATGACCTCAAATAAGATTGGGTTACTTCATGCTCCAAAGTATATTGACTTGAGACGTCGTGGCTTGGGAGCAGATGATGCCTTTGGCCGATATAAGCTATAGGGATTGTCATCTGTATGTCACGGTTCCCAATCCAGTTGATCACACGATTTGGTGGATGTGCTTACGTTCCTTTAATCCTTTCTTTAAAATGATAGATGACTTGTGATTGGACCAGCGGATTATCAAATTTTTAATTATCAAAAGGGATTGATAGATAACTTGGCTTGCATTATGGTATCCAAATTGTTTTATTAAATAGTTTGTTTTATTAAATAGTAACTTTGTTGTTAATTTAGTAAAATCAATTCCTTTGGATT
>NW_006768815.1:500417-502898 GCF_000204055.1 Melampsora larici-populina 98AG31
GTTAGATAGAAGTTCACAAATGGACAATAAGAAAAACTTGTACAATAGATCGAATAAAAGAAGGTGAAACGGAAAAAGCACACACTGATCAGAATGAAATCATACTGAACATGTAAACAAACTCAGGAAAAGCACAGGTATGATATCAAGATGACTTTCTCTTGGTTTGCTTGGCCCGTCTAGTTTGAACAGGATTATGTAACTTGAGAATCTTGTTTTCTACTTCTTGCTCATAGCACTTGACAACTTTCTTTTTGTAAATCTCCCACTCTTCATCCGTTTTACCTTTCTTTAACCTTAGTAAGCCATCAATACGTCCAAGCAATGCCGCATTAATTTGAAGTGAACAACCAAAACGAGTGATAGGGGAGTCCTTCGGCCGAATAGAATTCCAGCCTTCATCATAAGTGGTGGAAGCAGATGTATGATGGAGTTCATCGCTGGCCCAACAGCTCTCAACCACACCATCACAAGCATCTAGACAAAGTTCGACATGATATTGATCAATGATAAAATAGCAGCCTACAATATCACCTAAATAATCGGACATCTCCACCCAATGAAGATCCCCAGAGTCACGATTGATCCGGCAGAATAGTCCATACGCATGTGAGGTGGCATCAGAGTCAGGATGAGCCTTGTTGTTGAAGCCCTCTCGTGTGACCGCAATGCTAGAAGCAATCACTTTAGCATTTGGAGAATCAGCCCACTTCTTATCGGAAAAACATGGAATAGAGAATTCCAATGCAAGATCACGGTTCGATTGAAACGCCCGCATGCATAGAGTGGACATCCACTCAGCAAGTGTGTCATTGATAAGAGCGACATCGTCCATTCTGGCTTCATCCTCAGCGATGGCTTGCTTGCTCTTTGACGTCTTTGCACTCAAAGCGGTGACTCCTAGGAAGAGATATAGCAGGCTTCAACCTATGTACAAGCGATTAATGCAGAGGGGAAATGACATACCCATGGTGCGACCCCTATCCGAACCACCGCGGAAGCCAGCTACGTACATCTCGCCTGGACGCTCAACTCCTTTCATCGCACGATTCACCTTCACGGTCGATCTAGCTAAAGTATGCTTGTAGATAGTTTTTATGGTGAAATCCATTTTGTTCATATCTTCCTCATCCATATTGGTAAATGGGGTAAATCGGATGACTTGAATGAGCTTCCAGGTGTCAGCATCCAGTATGACACAGTTTTGGTGAGTGATCTTTAATCGAGGTCGATTCGGGAGATTTTTCATGTCGTATTCCTTTAGGAAATATATCCGGCAATCGTTTGGTAAACCGTAGGTGTCGGTTATTTCTTTGCGAAGGGCGTCAAAGTCCATTTGACGCTGTTTGTCTCGATGCAAGTGATTAGCAGGGCCTGGATTAGGTCTAATTTGGTGGCGAGCGTTACTGTTCCGCTTGCCATGCTTTCGACTGCTGGAGGAGCGTTTCTTGGTTGGCCGTTTGTGACTCATAGGAGGGACTGGTAGAGTTTCAAAGTTGATATTTTGAGGTAGCTTTGCAACGTAGGCGAGTTGTGAATTGGTGGAAGATACAATTCTGCTCCAAGAAGTGATGATTTAATGAAGTGAAAACATAAAACGTGAGCGATTGGTACTGGACGGTCAGATCGATTTCTCATACTGACCGTCATCTGAGCCCATGGAATGGGGAAAAGCTTTGTGTCGAAGACTTCGGGTGTGTTTCGTCCCTCATTAGGAAACCACACCCAGATATCTCCGAACACTCTCTTTTCCCCAGTCCACCAGCAACCAGTTGACGGCGATAATATGGAAAGGCTTCCTGTAGAAGCAAGGAGAGATTGAACCAACCTTTGGAGGATGTTGAGTAGTAAGTTTTGGAGAATGACAAATATCAATACGAAAGCAAGTTTAGGAGCAAGGGTTTTTGAAAGATTATAAAAACGAAGAATCGAATTGGTATCTGGTTTGAGAGGAAGCGTGAAAACGTGTTCCTATATAACGAACCAGGGACAATTCGTGGAAGATAATGCTGTGGTGAAAGATGGCAGGTGTGAGTAGGTAGTTAAAAGGTCGACAGAAGGAGACGTGGGTGGAAATTGACCTGGAAGAAAACAAAGAATAGATGATTAATAATGGCAATACTTTGGAAAGGAACGTGTCAGAGCTTACCAGTTTAGACCAACCACTGCGTCCGTGCCTGGTTGGTGAGGTGATTTGGCCAGGGTATTGAGAGAAAGGGACCAGGGGTTTGCAACTGAACTACCCAGAAAGGTACTGTGACAAGGGGTTCACAAGTGAACCCCTTGTCACACTGTCACACCTCTGTTGCAGATAGGACATTAAGATAGCTGTACCACTCCCGTGGTTCAGGGTCAACATATTTTTGTCAACTAAATCATTCGGCATCGAAGTAGGTACGACCGGTTGACACCTGTATGGACACTCACAAGCGGCCAAGTACTGGCCGCTGCACTGTTTTTTTGTTTCAAAGAATCGTGTGA
>NW_006768815.1:502998-518562 GCF_000204055.1 Melampsora larici-populina 98AG31
GAACTAAGCATTGTAGCCTAGAATTGGTCTTGAGGTGTAGGTGGTGGGATGGGTGATAACTGAGGAGGATGTCGGATGTGGATGGACTTGAGTTGGTTCGTCAGCTTATCGGGTGAAGTAGGGGGTGGGATCAAGTGTGGCGGTGGTGGTGCTGGTGGATATTGGAGTGGAGTAGGTTGGTGTTGGGTTTGGAATTGAGGTGATGGTTCAGAAGGATGAAAGGCGGGATAAGCTTGTGTTTGGTTTGAGCCTAGTTCTGAAGCATTCGATCGGATCGATGCTGGTGCAGGTGGATGGGGATGAACTTGTGATTTGTCAATTGAAGAATGACGTGAAAGGTTTGATTCTCCATGGATGGATGGATCATGGTTTGATTCAGGATGGACTTCATTCTTTTGTTCTTGATGAGGAAGACCGGTTGGACTGATTTGATGACGGGTTGTAAGATGAGCTCCAGCTCCGGGTCCAGCTCCAGAAGGATGTGTACCGGTAGAAGACGAAACTGAAGTTGAAGAGAAATGAGAACTAGGAGCAGGGATTGGACCTGGATGAGTGCTGAGATTAGATTGAGGTAAATGATGATTCGAAACTGAAACGAAGGGTGGGAATTTAGGATCATGAAGAAGTGTGTTTGAAGGTTTTGATTGAAGTTGATGATGTGGATGTGGATGAGGAGAAGGTCTTTGGATAGGTTGAAGTTGGTGAATGGAAGCAGAAGAAGATCGAAGAAGATGAGTTGAGGTGGAATTGATCGAATGTGGTTGTGATTGTGAAGAAGGATTTGAAAGATATGGAGAGGATGGTTTGATTTGATTTGTTTGATGAGTCGAAGTAGATTGCGTTCTGTTAACATCATATTAGCAGTCAGTTATGCAAATGAAGTTAGAGATACTTGGATTGATCGACTTACAAGGATTGATGATCCAAAGGAGTGACACCAGTGAGATAAGCTATTGAGTTTCTTGGAATATGATAAGAAGCAGTCGAATAATCCCATTGTGGACCCTAACAATTCATCGAATCAGTTCATCAGTTTGAAAGAAATCAATGAATTAGGTATTGGTTAGAAAGCACTCAACTCTAGATCTTCTACCTTGAAGTAAAGCTGAATTCCATTTTGAACAATTCTTTAATGCTCTTAACTTTCGATCGGATTGTTGATGTGGTTGTTGATGATGATGATGATGATTAGATTGTGAGATGGATGAAGTAGTATTGTGAGTTCTTTTACTGATTACCATCGTAAAGTCGATAATAATAGTGAGGATGTCCAATGGTTTGGTTCTTGATTCTGATCGATCAGCGTTCAAGCGAAAGAAAACAATTCATGATCCGGCCTCGGTACACGCAATGCCTCCCACAAGCACCGGGGCTGCAAAGTTAAGCATGGATCCCAAACTTAACTAAGTCCAGCTTAAGTTACAGCTAAGTCCTGCTTAAGTTAGAGCTAAGTACAGCTCAAGATAACAAGGGATTCAGTTAAGTTGGATGGAAACCCTCTTGGATTACACACAACCTTCTTTCACAGCAAGCACATGTGGCCTGGTAAAGGTATTAGACACCAGGCATATCTTGCCCAAATTTTCATGCATTGTTATCTGAATTCTTCACTTTCAAAGTGGTTCTTTGAATTCAAGAGCAGCAGAAAAATGTGTTACAGTGCAAGTGACATGCTATTTTGCCACTTGATTACCTTTCCAAACCCATGTTCAATAATTGAGATGTTCCAGTCAAAAACAAGTTCCCTGAAATTGATCTAATGATCTAAATGTATGAGTTTACAGTCTTTGTAAGATCTATCAGCAGATTTTGAGAGCTTTGTGTTGTTGCTAGATTTGATGTAGAGGTCAAAAACTCAAAAAAGACCTTTTGAGATTGATAACTTTACTGCCCATTGTACCAATCTAGTTCACTCTGAAAGTGATATAGTTTTGAATTTTTGACTTCAAAAGTCAAATCTGGCAACAACAATCTTTTCAAAAATCTGTCAGTAGATCTTACAAAGTCTGGAAACAGGCTTCTGCCTTCCTGTGTGAAGGCCAAATTATGTAACATATCAGTTTTAGATTGATTTAAGAGTTGACCCAACCTACCACCAACCCCATCTATGTATACTACCATACGGGAAAATTTGTGGACAGATATTCAATTCTCTTTTCTTTTATAATTTGTTTTGCTGATGTTTTTACATTTTTTTAATTCCTGCCCCCTAGCCTGTTTTCAAACACAGGGTTAAGTTTCACATGGAGTTTTGTCATCTCTCAATTCTATCCGAAAGGAGTAGGGGAACATTCCAGTGTAGTAGTTCAGCACCAAGTTGTGGTCACCCTCAGCACTCCTACAATCTTTTTCTCACACAATCAAGGTCCAGGGCCAACTAGAATAGCACATGTAAAGAACACCTGAATGACTTGAAGTGAGAAAATGGTGGATGGTGAAGAAACTGTGCAGGATTCAGATATTGAAGTCTTCTTTAAGTGAGTACAGTCCATACCATTTGCTTATGAAGGAATGTTACACAAGCTAAAATGACATGTACTGCTCAAGTTCAGATTTGTGAGTATGGCCGTTGAGAAAAGATGCATTTTTTTTTCTTTGCACAAAGCAAATTGATATGCAAAGTAATCACACAGTAAGCTGATGTTAGATAAATTATATATTTGGGAGTGAACAATGAGCCATATTTACAACACAGGAACCAAGCTCTTTTGGAAATTGTGATCAGTTACTATATTATAGTCCACAACAATCCTTTGAACCATTGTGCTTTTGACCCAATTTAATTATCATGAACAAAGATAAAGCAGCCAGAGCAGAAATTACAAGTATGTTTAAGACTTTGATCTGTGTATTGTTTGGTTTTGGAGCAGTCCTCACTGCCAACAAAGATGCCTTGGATTGGAAAATCTGAGGTATCCTCAGATGGCAATAGCCTTGGATGTGTTGTCCAAGTAAATGATCCAAGGTAATCTTTGGGACCAAAGAAAGCCTCAGATGAATTCCTCAGACACAGTCCAAGGCATTCTATATCAGAGGACCAAGGACCCCGAGCTGGTGCATGGCCATCCTCAGAAGACTTCATGGATGGAACTGAGATCTTCCACCTCATATATCTTTTCATCAAGCCAAAGATGACTATCAAGATATAATATGATTTACTTTAATCAATTCGTGACCATTCTATAAAGATTTTTTTTCTAAATAAGATTACAAAAAAAAGAAACAAAAGACACTGTTTCTTATTTGAAAAACGGTTTTGTTTCTATGTTTCCTTGAGAAAATAGATAATTTTACAAAATCCAAACCTTTTCATCTTTTGATCATCTTTCCTACTCCCTACTTCGTTACATACAGTGATGATGATTTGTATGGAGAATGTTGAGCAAGAAATAGAACGAATCCAACCCTTCAAGAACCTCAACCCTAGGCATCCGTAGACCAGGTGATCGTAACAAATCGAGTTTGTTCAAGTTTTCTCAATTCAGGGAAGAAAGCGTTGTGAGGTATACGAGTAAGAGGTTTTGACTCTTTTTTTGGCGGTGAGGCGGTGTGGCGGTGTGGCTAGGTGAAGGCTCGAAGGTATTCGGATGGGAAAGATTGGGGAGAAAAGTGGTAGAGATTTAATCGATTGGACCTAGATAATCTTCCTACAAACCAGATCAATCTGAATCAACAAATATAACTAATCCCAGAATCAAAAACGGAGTTTACTTTAATAGTTCCAATAGCAAACTGGCAAACCACAAACCAAAACCAAAGTTCAATCAATGAAAGAACGTTTAGTCAGAGAGAGAGAGACATAGACAAACAATTTCAGTAGCATCTACACGTGTTCCCACAATTTTTAACCGAATTCTAGTTCCTTTTTCAATTGTTGCTTGATCTTCATCTGATGAAAAACAAGGAGGATTTGCATTGGGATCGAACCTTAAATCAGATGGAATCAGCTAATAACCCCCCAGAAAAAAAAGTTAATTAGTTAGACTAAGGAGTTTGTAGATTTTTTGAAAGAGAATGAGGACTTTACATGACTAGACACAAAAGCTTGTAATGGTCCAACTTCTACAAAGAATCCCATCTTGTTCACTTGTCCTACTATCCCATCTACTACTTCACCTTTGAAAGGTTTTAATACAATCGCCTAATTACATTTCCCCCATGAATAAACAGATCAATCATTCGTTTTCTTCATTCTTTGAGATCTAGGTTTGTAG
The DNA here is from genome assembly GCF_000204055.1 of Melampsora larici-populina 98AG31. NCBI lineage: Eukaryota > Fungi > Basidiomycota > Pucciniomycetes > Pucciniales > Melampsoraceae > Melampsora > Melampsora laricis-populina. The sequence goes on from NW_006768815.1 coordinate 507,213, forward strand.
AGAAATGTATAAAGTTTACCGAATACTTGATGACGAATTCGGCCATTCCTGTACCTGGTTGGATCGTTCCTGCTGATATTGATCGTATAGAAAGAACAGCAATGATATACCCAAACCTTCCTAAACACAAGAAAAACGAATTGTTAATAAAAGTTTGATTTCTTTTGGAGAGAAGTGATGAGGTTTACCTGTACAAGTTCCTTCTACATCTCTATTTAGTTTATCTTCCAGGAAAGATTGAGTACGTGGACCGAAAAAAGAAGGATGCAAGTTGATTGTATGTGAAAGTTCTTTCTGTAGAAAACATACAAAATGGTTTGAGAATGGTTAGTGGTTTTGATTGTATTTGAATGATTAAATGATTTACTTACGATGAAGAACATGATTGGTTGGTTGATTTATAAAATGTCGTATATGTTTAATCGTGAGGTTGAGTGTGATGCGGTTTAGAATGAGACTGTGATGGAGTTTGTGAGTCGACTCGTGATGGTGGTTGGGAAATGTAGTTTTGAAAAATACAGTTTGAACTTGAATCGATAGTCATACACCACACAGAACAACTCAACCCAACTTTCAATTTCTCAAAGAGAAATACTGTTTCTACTCTTCATCACCAAATCAAGTCATCTTTCAATGGGCATACCACAAGATCTTGTGGCAGAGAAAAGGTCTACTGCACTTTTGTCATTCATCAAGTCCTGCTGTGGTTGGTGATGATGTTGCTGACAAGGGAGGATGGTTGTTGTCATGATGCAATGTGTTTTGCTTGGAAAGGTTTTGTGTGATCAATAAGCTTGTCTTGATTTGTTGTCTTGGTGTCTTTTGGTTGGCCAGTCCTTGTAACCTGTTGGCCTCCTTTTGGAGAAGGTCCAGAACCTTGGTGCACCACTAAGTGTTGTGCTTGAAATAAACTGCCTTGCCCGGTGGGTCTTTTCCAGTGTGTTGATAACAGCCATGCACAGCTTGTTGTCAAAGTATTTGATGTCCCCTTGTGTAAGGAGCAATCACAGTTTGGGAAGGGATAGTGCATAATTACTGCTTGGTGATTGGATTGGTGATTGAGAGTGTTGTATTTGTCAATGAAGCAGGTGATAGTTGTGTTATAAAAGTCTTCATGACCCATACTTGGTCAATGCAGGTGCCTTTGGTGTTTGTTGATTGAACACCAAAGGTTGGTATAACTTTTGGAGAGTGAAGATTGAGGCCTGTATCTGTTAGAATTTCAATCAGCTTCTCCACATCCTTATTGTGAAGAATACTGTGGCTAAGGTTCAAGAGGGAAGAGTGTAGATTAGAATTGGTTTTTCAGATGATGATAAGTAATTGGGTGGTTAGAGGAGTTGTCCAAAGCATTGCAGTAAAGGCTTCAAAACCACTGAGGGTTTTTTGAGGGCTATAAATGCTGGCTATCAATATGGTCAAGCCATTTATATCAGCTGTGCTTGCCACTAAATCTCTAGATAAAACAATTAGTTCAAGACAGAATCCAGTGTCAATTGCATATGTACATGACTAATTTACTATTCATTATTTTGTACGCCTTGCAATTAGGGCTCTATCTATACCCCAATTCTGGCTAAAACTTTTCATCTTGAGTTTTAGCACAGATAGCCCAAGCTCAGTAACCTATTCTACTTCTACAAAAGGTACAAGAATTGGCTTCATTGGTATACTTCTGGAGTCTCAAGGTAAAAACATTCAATAGGGTAAGTGTCACATACAAACTCATTCATAGTGAATGATGCATCTAAATGGAAAAAAGTGGACCACTTGTTCCAGTCTCTCCTTGTCTCCATTGGTTTTGCCAACTTTGTATATCAGGTCCTACTGTTTTTTAATTCAGTGTATCCAATGTTTGGCTTTTGCAGTCCAGCTTTTAGAAATTACACCTTTTGTTATGCATTTGCCTTTTGTTCAACATTGATATTGATTCACTTATTTCATGCACAAAACTACCATGAGTCTTGGAAATGGTCCTTTACAGTCCCTTCTCTTTTGTATTGATTTTACTGCCATGCTCTTGCAGTTGAGCTATTGTTAAAGACTATTGTTAAGACAATATGCATTGCAATATTTGCTGCACAATTTTGTCAACATGCTTCACAAACCTCACTTCAACCCTTGTGCCACACTGAAGTGACACTGAATTCAGCAGTTTTATATCAATGTACATTCCTGATCTCTTGTATCCATTTCCTGCAACTTTTTGGTGTATATCATGTGATTAACAATTCCTACCCAATTTACGTAATTTTCATCAAGTTTCAAATGCATGATCAATTTGTTGAGCTTACTCAATACCATGGATATAATCTCATGAATCATATTGATGAAATCCTGTTTTCCAATAAATTCAACCAACTCATCTTTGACTTTTTTGTGTCTTTTTGTACCTTGCCTAGTTGAGCATTTAAGTGAATTCTTTGATCTTACTGGGTAGTGATCTAGTCATAAGTCTTTGTATGATGATTACAACAAAAAAAGTGTATTTGATTAAAGTATTAATTGTTTGGTATATAAGATGGTACTGTTTGGCAAGAAGATCAAATTCTTATTACTCATCATAGATTTTTAAAAAATCATTCCATTATATCTTGTTCACAAAATTGACTTCTTTGTATAAACTCAACTTTCTCAAATACAGATCTTTTGTTCAACCTTGGATCTTTTTTCAACTTTCTGTCTCAAAAAAACAAACCAATTTTGAATCTAATTACAGAAATCTTACATTCAGAAATGTTCAACTTGTAGATTTTCTCTTGTTTTTCATTTCACTTCTTTTGATTTGTAATAGGTCAACAATTACAAAGATTGATTGTTTTGAGAAACAAAACTTATTCTCTGTTATATTTTTACTCTCATTTCTGCTTTCCTTGAGACCCAGAGTCAGCATATAAAGAACTCACCATGTTGCTTGCAAACCAAATTTACTAACATTAAATTTTGATCTAGTTATATGAGATTGTCTCAACATCAAAGGCAAGCTGGTGGATCAGACGCAAGTAACCCTGCCAAAGGAGGTGATGATGGAAGTGGTGGTGGTGGTGGTGATGGTCGTGGTGGTGTCCCTGGTAGGAAAGGAGATCCTCCTGGTGCTCTAAGACTATAGTGGACCCCCATGGGTTGATTTTGCACCAATGAGAACCATTGTATCATGTTGTGAATTCCTTGTCATATGTCTGTTTTATGATTTTTCTATCATAATGACTATTTGTGGGTCTGGAGTATTCATGAAGATATCTTGACATGTTTATTAAACATATTTTGATACGTTTGAATCCTGTAAATAAATCATGAATCCATTCAAAGAAAATCTTCCTTCAGTACCACAGAAACAAAGATGATAGAAGTAAGGATATGTTTGAGGTATCCAAGGTCATCAGGTTAATGTTTCTTGTGTCATTTAGGGCAAGTTAACTTAAGGAACTTCTGACCAGAAATCACATTCTGTGAATTTTTTAATACAAAAATGAAACATGCTCCACCAAATAGACACTTTAAAGTTTGCTGAATGTGATTTCTCACCAGAAATTGCTTAAGTGAACACACCCTTAGACATGACCTACCCATATGCTCTAAAACACACTCTCTGCTCAAGGTTTTTCAAACAACCTCTTGGGTTTCTCTTTATACGTCAGGGTATCAAAGCACTGAAGACTTTGCCACCAAGCCCTTGATGAAAACGGCCGTATGAGCTTTGAAAGTCCAATTGATCCTTTGGCTGTTGGACAGTGCTTCATGAGTGAGGAGGAAGCTGCTGGACCTCAATATGTTTCATAGGCTCCGTCTTTGATTCTTCCCCGTTCAGTTGGCAATCTCGTTTAGGATTCTATCGGACTGCCTGTCTGAGAAAGGTTTTCGTGCGCGGTTGAGTTGTTCACTAAAAGAAAGTCGCGTCTTCAGATCGCGTTTGACGCGTTTTTCCCTCCGAAACTTTTAGCGGGCATTACGCGATGGCTTTCGGTTGTTGGGGAAAGAGCTCTGAAGAGGTTGAAGAAGTTGATGGAGTATGAGATAGAGAAAAGGAATTATTGAAGGAATGAAGCACTTGATAAATTGAGAATCATCGTACGAAGAGGTCACGTGCAAGTCATGATTAACTTAAGGTGATTTTGAGTATGTACTTAAGTTTAGAGAGACGTGACATACAGACTCGTCAAGGTACAAGTCCTTTCAAGTCAACATCAACTTCACCATCAAACCTCAACTGCTTTAAAACCTTCAATCGCTTTTAACTTTCTCATTTCGATTAGACCTTCCAAACATGCTTGAAGCCAAGATAGCAAAAGCAGCAGTACTCAAACAAGTATTAGATGGTCAGTTTTCTTTTCCCACCTTATGTTTCTTATCGATGATACTTAATTCAAAAGAAACGCGTCCTTTTGGTTTGAATGATTGGAAAATCAGCTATTAAGGAACTTGTAACAGATGTTAACTTTGATTGTGATGAGGATGGAATGGTAAGTCAAAACAAATAGTTTATTATAAAAGATTACTTTGAAATTGATTTTCCTGTGGTTGTTGTTTTCTGTAGAAATTACAAGCAATGGATAACTCTCATGTTGCATTAGTCGCATTACTTTTAAGAACGAATGGGTTTAGTCAATTTAGGTCAGTTTACATTTGATTTCTCATCTTTTTTCGAATCGATCATAAATAAATTGATATTTTCTTTGTTTTCTTTTGGATACTAAATCTTTTTGATCTTCTTCATTTTTTTTGGTTTAGATGTGATCGAAATATGTCACTTGGTATAAATGTTGGATCGTTTCAAAAAGTGGTCAAATGTGCTGGAAATGATGATATTGTGACGCTTAGAGCTCAGGATGAAGCAGATGTATTGAATGTGGTCTTTGAGACTCTAAGTAAATCATCTTGACTTGAACTTATCTCTCGTCTTACAAGTTTGATTGACCCATCTTTGTTTTTGGTCCTTTCTGATAGATACCGATCGAGTGGCAGAATATGATATGAAGATGATGGATATCGATATAGGTGATTATCATTATATTCAACTAGTCTAAGACTTTCAAGACATTACACTGACTTTCTTCCTCAACTTCTCCACCCTAGAACATCTTTCTATTCCTGATACTGCATACGATGCAGAGATCACAATGCCAGCATCCGAATTCAGTCGAATTGTACGAGATTTAAAAGAATTAGGAGAATCGGTTCGAATTGAAGCAACAAAAGAAGGAGTCAAGTTTTCAGCAGAAGGAGATATTGGTAAAGCAAGTGTGACACTTAAACATACAGATCCTAAACAGAAAAAAGGAAGCAAAAGTAAAGATCCAATGGTTATTGACGATGATGATGATGAGGAAGGTGAAGAGGAAGACGTTGTTAAAAAAGATGATGACGAAGAGGAAGAAGAAGACGTGAAAGTTAAACAAGAAGATGAAGAAGAGGATGAAGAGGAAAAAGAAGATGATGATGAAGATGAAGATGGACCGAAACCTAAGAAACGTAAGGTCGTTAAGAAGAAGAAACCGGCCAATGGAAAAGCGAATGCTAAGAAAGGGAAGAAAGAAGAAGTTGAGGAAGCTGATATGAGTGTTTCGATTAGTTTAAGACAGAGTGTTTCTTTAACTTTTAGTATCAAGTATCTTAGTAACTTTACCAAAGCTTCACCTTTGGCTAATAGAGTGGTGGTCAGTTTGTTTTCCATGTATCATTTGCAAGCTTTTCCTTGTATGAAGTTATTAGAGATTAACGCGTTTTTCTTTTTCTTTTTTGCGGACTTTTTGATAGCTTCATATGTCGAACGAAGTACCTCTGTTGGTAGAGTACGATTTCCAGAGTGGATGTAAGTTTTGAACCATTATATTTGAGAGAGAATGAGCCTTCTCTTGCTTGAATTTGATTATAACTCAAACTGATTTTGATTTGAAAAATGTGATGTGATTGTTCTTTTCTATAGATGTTAGATATTATCTTGCACCTAAGATTGAAGATGATTGATGAAATGTATAAAATTGTTTCTTTTTTGTTTGATGTTATAAATATATACTCTTGAACAAACAAATCAAACACACAAACAAAACTGTCCCCACTTGAACAAAATCAACAAATGAGGTTTATTATTTACTCTCTCTCTCTTTCTACTGTTTTTGGGTTACATTTTGAAGAAGAAGAAAAAAACCTTTGCGATCGATATCTGATTTCCTTCTCCTATATAAGCTCATTGGATCTTTTTATCTCATCTTAATCTATCCTGTTTTCTTTGACACTTGGTAGTATCATTTTATTTAGAATGTATCACATTCGCAAGGGATTCTTTTCATTCTAGGTTTTTTTATATATATGATTCAATGTGGTTTAGGAAAGGTTTCTTTGAAAGTATGAAAAGTGAGATTTGAAGGAAAGAAGAGTACTTGCAATTAAAAACGTTGATCAAGGTTTGATTCTAAGGAAAGGGTGTTTTTAGCAGTCAATAGAAGGTTTGAAGGTTTATCTAGCAGTCAATAAGCTTTGTACAACTTGAGGATTACAAAAAGGCCTGCAATCAATCCAAGTGAATCGATGAAGTTGGTCTTATACAAAACACGGCATAAAAGAGTCATTGGCCCTTGGCTCAGCGTTTTCTTGAAGCTCATTCAATTTCAAGTAGTGAAACAATGTCGTGACATCAGTTCATAAAACTTCATCAACATTTGTTTTGGGTCATCCTGTTGATGCTGGCTTGATTCCTTGAAAGGCCGCGGCTGTAGAAAGCCTAAACGTGACTGTTGACGTCACATGAATTAGATTCTTTCCTTGATCTTCACTTTTACGAACGGAGTGAGAAAACAATTGTGCATCGGTCAGATTTCCTCAAAAGTACAGCATGACTTGATAGATTATCCCTGGGCACTTGATGATGGCCCTTAGATTCTTGACCGATGTTGATGATTTCTATCAGAGTAACTTTGGCGCCTCATGACGCATTAAGACGCGTCATTTCTCCACTCCAATTCGTGTCTTACCCTTGAGGATGCTCGTATAAGAATGACATCTTCACGGCTCTTTTCTTTCGTCATTCATCCATTCTTCCTCAATTACTTTTACCTTTATACTCTTTGAACATAATTATCGCATACCAAACTTCAAACTACTCTTGATTATTAATTACCCAAACCGCGTCAGTTCCAATAGATTTTGATTCGTTCAACTGATGATATAATATATTGCCTATTCTTTTTTGGAATGACTACTAACGAATTAATGGTCCTTCTTTTCGATTTTCTTTGGTATCAGACGATTCACTAATAGGCCGACATTGATTTTAAGGATACTCCATCACAGCTTTCCACTGAACTTGGTCTTATTTATTCTACTGTCAAAACACTACTTTTCTTTACACGTTCACTTCTTCGTTCAGAACGGTGGCATTGTTTTTTTTGGTATGTTTGCCTTTTGTTTAACTTTACAATGTTTGAAATCATAGGATGTTGACAAGATCGATGATACCTGCATTTAGGCCGGTCCACCTGATAGCCCTTCTTATACTTCAATACTTCTTTAATTCACATCATGTTATCAACCGGAAGATTAATTCCAATGCCTGTTGGTCATATCTCACAAACCGCTACATGGTCGCATTCTTTAGCGCGCTGCCATCTTGAAAGGGAAATCATCGATTTTACACCAAGTCAATTAAGAGCTCTCGGTGTGCATTATCAACTTGAACAACAAATAAGAGTACAGAAGCAAAAAATAGAACATCATCTCAAAGGAATCGATCTTTGTGAAGTGTATGGAGCTAAACCCCAACAATTTATTTATCCTGGGTATTTTACCAAACAACGTGTAGATCAATATCTTCAAAGAAGAAACTCAAAAAAGATGTATCGAAGGCAGAGAAAACAAGAGAACTACAGAATCCAATTTGAGAATGCTAAAAAGAGTGTGTTTGAAGTTCATTGTGCCTTACAACGTGTACAAATACAACGACGGAAAGAAGTTACAGAACGACAAGCAGCTTATGTATCACAGGTCCTTCAAGATGATGAAGGAATGAAAGTCGAAATCGAAATTATAGTCCAATCTTCCTGGGATTCAGAAGGCATGCAGTACTGGGGACCTCAAGAGCGTAAGGGTTTTGTACCATTTTTGATGATAGTCTATTGGATGAGTTATAGGCTACTTCGAGCACTTCTTTCTGGATAAAGTTCAATAAGTTCTTCGTGGCATTAATATGATCTAGCAGATTGTTTCTTTTAATTTTCCTGTGAAGTTTTCTCTTGTCTTCTCTTGATGTTTTATTCTTTTTTTTCGGGTTTCACTTGTTTCTAACTTGCATATCTTGATTATGTTTTCTTCATATTTTTCTCATCATCTCGCTACTTTCTTGAAATTGTTTAGTTGGTTACCTTTGATTAATAGTTGTAAGCATTGAAGATGAGTTTAATCCTCTGGATATGATGATGTGATTACCGTTAAATTGGTTTGCGATTATAAGCTTACCAGACTCCCTCGCTGCTCGTCTGACGCTCCGATGCACAGTTGTCTCATGACATGAAGGCTCGCTATCTATCTACTTCGCTTGAGCCTTCCTCTTGAGGATCACCATATGAGAGACTCAGGGAGTGGTATCTTCACTGCTTCCTGGTTCTGAAGTCCTTCATCCCTTGCCTTTTAAATAGCTTTACTTGACAAATTTCCAAATATTATCATATCATGGCCAAGCTTATCACCGATTTTCAATTACCTCGTAAGTCCCATTGTTTGTTCGTCGCCCAGGTACACTGCAATATCTCTCCTTTTTTTAGGATGAGCACTCGCAATTTGTTTGTTCTTTGTTTTGCTCATTCCTTTGATATCTTTTTCTAGACCAATAAGCGATTGGAAACCGACGAATGGTTTCTTCGAAGTTTTCCATTACGAGTTTTCTTACATTATTCCCATGTCCTCTGGGCAGTTCAACCTTGCGTCTATGTCCAGCTCGTCAAACTGAGATTTCCCTGAACGCTACCGGGTCACACTGTTCAGCAAAATGCAATCTTGTGAGGGAACGTCTTGATTTTGCCCGTAGTCAATTAAAAGCAATCGAGGTTTACTACAATCATGAACCAAACGTAAAACCGATGCAAAAGATAGAGCCTTTCAGTTCAAAAGCAACGCGAGCTTGTAAAGTTTTTAGTTTGACATCCAACAATTCATTTATCCCAGTCATTTCACTCAGCATTTTTATCAAGAATAACGTGAACGAAGAAAGTCAAAAAAGAGTTATAGGGAAAAGCAACTGAAAGCAAAACATGAAAAAGCTTTTGAAAAAAGCTTCCAAGAGTGCATTTGAAGTTCTTTCTGGCTTACGAACTTCGCAGATAAATAGACGTTAGGAAGTCGAAGAAAGAGTTTCAAACCCTTCATCAGATTCATCAGAAGTTTTCCCAGAGGAAGACCAAACGACATCAATTCACGCTCAACCACTTTTTAAAGTTTTACCAATGCAACAACAGGAATGCCAATTAAAGCTAGCACAAGAACGATACATATTAGCAGAGCAACAGAGACGTTATCAAGCGCAACAACAACAGCATCAAGAGCATCAAAAACACCTTAATCTTCCACAACTACCACTACAATTCCAACAACCCCAACAAGCTCAGCCATCACAATTCTGCTCTGGAACAGGATCTCGATTTGATGCTCGGTCTATCGGGTCTACTTACTCTACCACTCCTTCAACACCTATGTCCTGGGTAGTTTCCGCAGCAGCTCAAATCTCTCCACTTCAAAAAGAGACGGCTTGTCCAGATGTCGGAATGGTAGATGCTTGTTCAATGGTTGTCGAAGACGATCGAATGGATTTGGAGCACCAAGATGTTGTTGATGAGAATAAGATGATCATTGATGGGTTCGAGATGGATTGCGTGATGATGGAAGTTGACCTTTTATCTGACGATGTAGATTGTTTCATGCAATAAGCTTTTTTTCTTTTGATGTTTTTTATAATTTTCTTTTTGCTTGATCATGATGTCCGTTTGCTTGATTTTTCCTTCTATTTGACATAAGAAATATAGTCAATGCTTTCACGGATCCACTGACTTCATGTTGAACTCTTGACTTGCTTTATGTCCATAACTTGGCTGTTATATTGGTTTCATTGATTATGAAGGACTGACGTATTCTTCAATGCTCATGCCACCCTATAAAGCTTGTTGACGCCAATCAGAATTCCCACTCAAGTACTAACTTGTAGTAAAAGGTGCAATGAACCCACATTTGCCTGCTTATACTTGCATACCCCCTTCATCAGGTAGCTATTTGTGCCCTTCATCAGAATTTCACAAGCTTTTGGTTCAGTTATGCTTGTAGGAATATGACTAAACAACGGGAAGATTTTCGAAGGCTTAAGAAGCAAGTTAAAATCAACACAAACTCCGCGACCACACTCTTGGATGCTCCCAAAGTGTTTCGATTTTCTGCAAAATTTATTGGAGGCAAGATTTGCGGACCTGAAGGCCTATCTAGACACTCAAATTCGAAACCATCAAATTTCCATGCTATTTTTGATATTTTGTTTATCTCTATTTTCATTTCGCCTGTACATATCTTGGGCGCCTTGTTTCGCGCATCGAACTTTTTGTCAGGACGTAGTAGACCACTATAAGAGAAAAAAAGACAGTCGTAAGGTATATTACAGTAGATCTACGTAGCAGCTAGTCAGTGCGATATACGAAAGCGAATAAATCAATATCCATCCAAATGACTTTCTGACCCTTCTGCTGAAGTTGGTCTGAATTGACGTGTCTGATAGAAAGCTTGCAAACGCATACCCGGATAGTCGCGACCATTAACGCGGCATGAATAGTTTTATTCCCTTGATCTCAACTTTTACAACCACGGTGATGAAACTTTTTGCATATCGATTAGATTTCTTGACTGCATGATTTGTAAGATCGTTCCTTGGCCCTTGATAATGGCCCTTACCAGCGACTCTTGACCGATTTTGATGGTTCCGATCAGAGTAACTTAGGCGCCTCATGAGACATCAAGACGCGCTATCCATCCACTTCACTTTGTGCCTTACTCTTGAGGATGATCGTATAAAAGGACATCTTCACTTGTCATTTCTTTCGAGATCATTCATCCATTCTTCCTCAATTATCTTTACCTTCACACATTTCAAGCCTTCTCTCATACCAAACTTCAACTACTCTTGATTATCAATTACCCTTAGTGAGTCCCAGTAGTTTTTTTCCTCTTCCTTTCATATCTTGGTCTAGACAATTTACCAATAGGCAGTCATTTCTTGTGAAGATATTCATCACAGCTTTCCACTCCTGTTGAATTCGTCTATCGGTTCTACTTTCGATTCATCACTTTTCTTTACACGTCCACTTCTTCATTAGGTCAGTGGATC